>NC_091536.1:30151818-30454848 GCF_042242935.1 Bactrocera oleae
GCTATAGTGAACCGATCTAAACAATTTCTTCGGAGATTCCAGTATATACTTAGATAATGATCCGTTCCAAATTTGGTGAAGATATCTCGTCACATGAAAAAGTTTTCAATGTAAGCACTTGATTCCGATCGTTCAGTTTGTATGGTAGCTGTATGCTATAGTGGTCCGATCTAAACAATATCTTCGGAGATTCGATTATTGCTTGGATAATGATTCGTTGCAAATATCGTTAAGATATCTCGTCAAATGAAAAAGTTTTCAATGTAAGCACTTGATTCCGACGTTCAGTTTGTATGGCAGCTATATGTTATAGTGATCCGATCTAAACAATTTCTTCGGAGATTCCAGTATATACTTAGGTTATGATCCGTTCCAAATTTGGTGAATATATCTCGTCACATGAAAAAGTTTTCAATGTAAGCACTTGATTCCGACGTTCAGTTTGTATGGCAGCTATATGCTATAGTGATAACGATCTGTTCCAAATTACGTGAAGATATCTCGTTAAATGAAAAAGTTTTCTATGCAAGCACTTGATTCCGAAGTTCAGTTTGTATGGCAGCTATATGCTATAATGATCCGATCTGAACAATTTCTTTGGAGATTCCAGTATTGCTTGAGATAATGATCCGCGCCAAATTTTGTGAAGATATCTCGTCATATGAAAACTTTTCTATGTAAGTACTTGATTCCGACGTTCAGTTTGTATGGCAGCTATATGCTATAGTGATCCGATCTGAACAATTTCTTCGTAGATTCCAGTATATACTTAGATAATGATCCGTTCCAAATTTGGTGAAGATATCTCGTCACATGAAAAAGTTTTCAATGTAAGCACTTGATTCCGATCGTTCATTTGTATGGTAGCTGTATGCTATAGTGATCCGATCTAAACAATATCTTCGGAAATTCGATTATTGCTTGGATAATGATTCGTTGCAAATATCGTGAAGATATCTCGTCAAATGAAAAAGTTTTCAATGTAAGCACTTGATTCCGACGTTCAGTTTGTATGGCAGCTATATGTTATAGTGATCCGATCTAAACAATTTCTTCAGAGATTCGTCAAATGAAAAAGTTTTTAATGTAAGCACTTCATTGCGATCGTTCAATTTGTATGGTAGCTATATGCTATAGTGATCCGATCCAAGCAATTTCTTCGGAGCGTCGATTATTGCCTGGATAATGATTCGTTGCAAATATCGTGAAGATATCTCGTCAAATGAAAAAGTTTTCAATGAAAGCACTTGATTCCGACGTTCAGTTTGTATGGCAGCTATATGTTATAGTGATCCGATCTAAACAATTTCTTCGGAGATTCGTCAAATGAAAAAGTTTTTAATGTAAGCACTTGATTCCGACGTTCAGTTTGTATGGCAGCTATATGTTATAGTGATCCGATCTAAACAATTTCTTCAGAGATTCGTCAAATGAAAAAGTTTTTAATGTAAGCACTTCATTGCGATCGTTCAATTTGTATGGTAGCTATATGCTATAGTGATCCGATCTGAACAATTTCTTCGTAGATTCCAGTATATACTTAGATAATGATCCGTTCCAAATTTGGTGAAGATATCTTGCCACATGAAAAAGTTTTCAATGCAAGCACTTGATTCTGATCGTTCAGTTTGTATGGTAGCTATATGCTATAGTGATACGATCCAAATAATTTCTTCGGAGATTCGATTATTGCTTGGATATATATTCGTTCCACCTAACGTGAAGATATCTCGTCAAATGAAAAAGTTTTCAATTAAGCACTTGATTCCGACGTTCTGTTTGTATGGCAGCTATATGCTATAGTGATCCGATCTACATTTCTTCGTAAATTTTATTATTGCTTGGATTAGGATTCTTTCCAAATAACGTCGAGATATCTCGTCAAATGAAAAAGCTATGCCATAGTGTTCCGATCTAAATTTCTTCGGAAATTTTTATTGCTTGGATAAGGATTCTTTCCAAATAACGTCGAGATATCTCGTCAAATGAAAAAGTTTTCCATGCCAAACGTTCAGTTTGTATGGCAGCTATATGCTTTACCGATCCGATCCAAACAATTCCTTCGGAGATTCCATTATTGCTTTAGGTAATGATCCGTTCCAAATAACGTGAAGATATCTCGTTAAATGAAAAAGTTTTCTATGCTAGGACTTGATTTCAAACGTTCAGTTTGTATGGCAGCTATATGCTTTACCGATCCGATCCAAACAATTTCTTCGGAGATTCCATTATTGCCTTATGTAGTGATCCGTTCCAAATTACGTGAAGATATCTCGGTAAATGAAAAAGTATTCTATGCAAGCACTTGATTCCGATCGCTCAGTTCGTATTGCAGCTATATGCTATAGTGATAATGATCCGTTGCAAATTACGTGAAGATATCTCGTCATATTAAAAAGTTTTCTATGTAAGCACTTGATTCCGATCGCTCAGTTCGTATGACAGCTATATGCTATAGTGATAATGATCTGTTCCAAATTTCGTGAAGATATCTCGTTAAATGAAAAAGTCTTCTATATAAGTACTTGATGCCGACGTTCAGTTTGTATGGCAGCTATATGCTTTACCGATCCGATCCAAACAATTCCTACGGAGATTCCATTATTGCCTTAGATAATGATCGTTAAATGAAAAAGTATTCTATGCAAGCACTTGACTAAGATCGTTCAGTTCGTGTGGCAGCTATATGCTATAGTTATCCGATTTGAGCAATTTCTTCGGAGATTCCATTATTGCCTTAGATAATGTTCCGTTCCAAAGTTCGTGAAGATATCTCGTCAAATGAAAAAGTTTTTCATGCAAGGACTTGATTCCAAACGTTCAGTTTGTATGGCAGCTACATGCTTTACCGATCCGATCCAAACAATTCCTTCGGAGATTCCCTTATTGCCTTAGATAATGATCCGTTCCAAATTACGTGAAGATATCTCGTCATATGAAAAAGTTTTCAATGTAAGCACTTGATTCCGATTGTTTAGTTTGTATGGCAGCTATATGCTATAGTAAATCGATCGGAACAATTTATTTGGATATTCTATTATTGCCTTAGATAATGATCCGTTCCATATTTCGTGAAAATATCTCGTCAAATGAAAAAGTTTTCCACGCAAGCGCTTGATTCCAAACTTTCAGTTTGTAATGCAGCTATATACTTTACCGATCCTATCCAAACAATTCCTTCGGAGATTCCATTATTGCCGTTCCAAATTACGTGAAGATATCTCTTCATATGAAAAAGTTTTCAATGTAAGCACCTGATTGCGATCGTTCAATTTGTATGGCAGCTATAAGCTATAGTGATCCGATCTAAACAATTTTTTCAGAGATTCCAGTATTGACATGGATAATGATCCATTCTTACTGATATGAGGAGATATCTTCACCAAGTCGTTCAGTTTGTATATGCTATATGCTATAGTTTTCCGATCTATACAATTTCTTCGGAGATTCCCTTATTGCCTTAGATAATGATCCGTTCCAAATTACGTGAAGATATCTCGTCAATTGAAAAAGTTTTCAATGTAAGCACTTGATTCCGATTGTTTAGTTTGTATGGCAGCTATATGCTATAGTAAATCGATCGGAACAATTTATTTGGATATTCTATTATTGCCTTAGATAATGATCCGTTCCATATTTCGTGAAAATATTTCGTCAAATGAAAAAGTTTTCCACGCAAGCGCTTGATTCCAAACTTTCAGTTTGTAATGCAGCTATATACTTTACCGATCCGATCCAAACAATTCCTTCGGAGATTCTATTATTGTATTAGGTAATGATCCGTTCCAAATTACGGGAATATATCTTTTCTAATGAAAATGTTTTTAATGTAAGCATTTGATTGCGTTTGTTCAGTTTGTATGGCTATAGTAAATCGATCGGAACAATTTCTTTGGAGATTCTATTATTGCCTTAGATAATGATCCGTTCCATATTTCGCGAAAATATCTCGTCAAATGAAAAAGTTTTCCATGCAAGTACTTGATTCCAAACATTCAGTTTTTAATGCAGCTATATGCTATAGTGGTCCGATATCGGCCATTCCGACAGATAAGCAGCTTCTTGGTGAGAAACAATCATATCCTAAGTTTAACATCGTTTTCTCAAAAACTGAGAGACTAGTTTGGGTATATACAGACAGACGGACATGTCTTAATCAACACAGCTAATCATGCTGATCATTTATGTGAATATTCTGGGTGTGACCAACTTCGTGCAAACTTAATATACCTTGTTCAAGGTATAAAAACAATGAACAAACCCTTATCAATTACTGCAATATATTTCGTGTCGAGGTACAAAATTCTGGTTGATGAATTTAAAGAACTTTACAACGTGCACACCCACAAATTTATTATCGGTGGCGACTTTAATGCTAAGCATGTCTACTAAGGATCGCGCCTAACGGCATCAAAGGGCAAGACTTATTCCAGGCAGCTCAGGACACATGATGTGAGTGAGTATCGACCGTTACACCAGATTCCTGGCCAACAGATACCAACAAAATACCTGATGTAATAGACTTCTTATTTACTAGGAAAGTATCCCGATACTTCATCGAAATATAAGGGGGGCTAGATCTAAACTCTGGTCATGATCCGCAATATATATAACACTAAGCGAAACAGTCATTGCTTGGGATAATACTCTAGAGATAAATCGGAAAATTATAGGTTCAAATTACTCTTAAGAAATAAAAAGTCTCCTTACGAAGAAAAGAAAGTTACGACGGAAATGGCAACAGTCACCCTCACCACTTAACAAAACCAACCTTAATAGAGCAACAGCTGAATTCAAACGAAAAATTACTCATATTAAGAATGAGTCAATACACAAATCCTTATCTCAACTATCGGGGAACAAAAAAGATGATTACGTGCTCTAGAAGAGTACCAAATATCTTAAACGTCCCCGTTGCGCCGTTAAAAATTAACAGTAATACATGGGCTAGAATTGATTGTGATAAAGTAAATGTATTCACAACACACCTAGCTCAAACTTTTCGTCCAAATTAGAGTAGAGAAAATACGTTCCTCCGTAATGTTTAAGCAGATCATGCAACAATGCCTGCAATCTCCATTTGTGAGCTCAAAAATGAAATTAAAAGGCTTTAAGCTAAAAAAGCACCCGGATTCGATTTAATAACAGCTGAAGTATTAAAGCAGTTACCACACAAAAGTTTATTAAATCTCACCTATCTCTTCAAAAATTCATCTGACGTATTTTCCAAGTCTCTGCAGAAGTTGTCATGGTTCCTAAACCTGGAAAGAATCCACACATAGTCTCTCTATATCTAATTTCACTACTTTCACAAATCTCAAAACTTTTCGAAAAACTAATCCTCTAAAGATTAAAATCTATCATTGTCACTTAATCCCATCGCATCAGTTCGACTTCAGAAAAAGGGATTCTACAATACAACAAATTCATAGAATAATATCTAAAAGAGAAAAACACTGAAAGAGGGAAAAGTGTGCTTAGCGGTATTTATTGACGTTGCGCAGGCATTCGATAAGGTGGGGCACGAAGGCCTTATGCACAAATTAAAATTATGTTTTCCGCTTGAGTACTGTGTTCTGCTAAAATCAAACCTGTCCATATATAAAAAATTACTTTTATACAAACAAATCATCAGGCCGGTATGGTCATATGGTGCGCCACTATCTGCTTGCGCCAATGATAGAATCATAAATATAATATTATATTATTTAACGTTTCCAAAATAAGCTGCTAAGGAGTATTGTTAAGGCCCCCTCATACATCAGAAATGCTGATATTCATCGCGACCTAAATGTAAATAGAGTTGCCGAAGAAATAAGAGGCAGAGGACCACAAAAGACTTAATGAACATGTAATGAGGAAGCAAGAAGTCTCCATTTAGACAGATGTGTCTCTGGTAGCTTATGTCGAAAAATATTACACAGTTTAGCTGGTAGTTAGACTACCAAGAAATTCAAGAAATTACGATATTCTTGTTATCTGTGTAAGCTACTAAAATAAAAGTGCTCGTTGTTTTATAAAACTAGTTGCAGTGCTATCAAACATTGATGATACTTCCCACGTACCGATGGCACTTCAAAAGTCTTTCGACAGCTATTGGTAGTTTATTGCGTATGGAATTTAAACTTCGCAATTCGCCTGCCACTTTTGAGCGACTGATTAACAATGTAACATGTTACTGAAAAATTCGTTGGTTCAGGCATATTTGTTTACTTATATTACATTCTGTTTTTTTCGACCAGACAAAGTATTGTAACGCTTGAGGAAGGCTAAGTTGAAACTGCAAGTTCACAATTGCAAATTTTACAAATTGTTACAGAGGTTTTATTAAAGACTTCTTAAAAATGTATAGTCATCTAATGAAATACCTAAAACATGAAGCAAAAGTTAATAATAATGATAAATATTATAAAGAAGTCTTTGAACAATTAAAAAGGTTGCCTGTCAATGATCCTATTCTGATTAAGTTACTACAAGTATCCATAGCGTAGCCAACGACAACGAAAAAGAAAACTTTACCCTTTACAGCGCCGATTTTTTAATTGTGTTAATTTTATACTTACTAGGTAATAAAAATGTTGTTATTAACGAAAACAATAGAAATATATATTTTTTTATTATTTATTTATTCTTTACAAAAAAGTTTTGTTGCATAAATGCAACTTGGCATCAATAGTGCTATTTGAATACAACTGAATTTAAGAAGTTTTACAGTTTTTAAAAAAATCAGGTTGCTTATTATAACACACAGTTACTCCACATTTTTCACAACTTATTTGTGTATAACATTTGCTGCTATTCGTTTATCCCTCAAAACCTGCCAGTGTGAGTATTGGTTCAACCTCACATCTTTAGGGGTAACGTGCTGAGCCGGGCCTTTTTCCTTTTATTTTCAATGTGAAATTCAACATCCATTTTACGCTTCAAAAGCCTGACTGTCTATTTTTTGTATAATATCTCTCTATCTCTGTCTACTAGGAATTCCGCAGAACTTTACTGGTACTAACTACTTCAGTAATTATTCTTTGATACAAAAACTAAGAGTTACACATAACAACGTCCATGAAATAATAAAAAAACCCGTATATTCCAATGCTTACCACGTAGTTTAATTTCGACATCCCCACCACCTTCCCACCTTCGTACTACAGATGTAGGCTGCTCTCATGAGCATATCACGGGCAAGGTAGATCACTACATTGGATAATGCTCCTAACTCAGGTTCGCCGGCTGCACATAAGTTTTACTTTCCACTATACATTTCAAATTTGTACCATAGCCAGATGCACCACACATAAAGAACTGTTTAAATCTTCATTCATGGGGCTTGTCGGGTGAATACTGTTTCAAAGCACTTCGGCCTTTTGTTGAACCAATCTGTTCATCTCAGACAAATGGTCTTCGAAAATTTTTTGAAGTTATTGTTGAGTGCCACTATCAATGTACGGATTTTATACAATCGATTGGAACCACTTTGGTAAAATGGTACCATTTTACTACTATCGTTGAAGTGTAATAACTGTTAAAGTAATTAGAATCGTTTTGATGTTTATGCTTCTCGTATAGGTTCAAATCTGATATTTTCAAACCAAGGCATTTTTACATTTGGCATACAATAATATACGATGCCAAACAATTTTCGTATTTCTTGGCCAGTTATATTTACGGGCTTACGCACGGAGCAGAAATTAGTCTGATCCCTGACTTGGTAGTTTCGATAGTTTAAACAAGAAAAAACGTTGCACCGAAGGTATAATACCCTTCACAAATACAAAGGCTTTTTACAAAAACTTGATTTCGATCGTTCAATTAGTACGGCAGCTGTATGCTATAGAGATTTGATCTGAGCAATTTCTACGGAGTTTTAAAAAATAACTCGTGCCTAATTTTGGGAAGATACCTTGTCAAATAAAAAACTTCTATCCAACACTTTATTCCGATCGTTCAGTTAATATGGCAGATATATGCTATAGTCATCCGATCTATACAATTTCTTTCGAGATATTATAATTGGCTTAAATAATAATACAAGCCAAATTTCGTGAAGATACCTCGTCAAATGAAAAAGTTTCTCATACAACTACTTGATTCCGATTGCTCAGTTTGTATGGCAGCTATATGCTATAGTGGTCCGACATCGGCCGTTCCGACAAATGAACAGCATCTTAGTGAGAAAATGACAGATGCGAAATTTCAGATCGATAGCTTAAAAACGTTAACTTAAAGTTTATATATATACAGACAGACGGACAGACGAAAATGACTAAATCAACTCAGCTCATCATGCTGATCATTTATGTATATATTTTATAGGATCTCAGACGTTTCTTTTTGGGTGTTACAAACTTCGTGGAAAATATAATATATCCTGTTCAGGGTATAACAAATACAAATTTACAATAACGGAGAACATAAAAAAAATAATAAAGTTACAACTTCTCATGTTACTAATAAACTGCTCTTAGAGTTGACGAGTTATAAAAAGGTAAATTTTTTATAAATACGTATTTACGTATTTTACATACATATAAGTATACAGGTTTTTGCAAGTGAAAAGTACTGCTTTAGTACGAAATATATATTTTATTTTATATACTCTTCCTTAACTTCAATACACTTATTCCAATGATTCTCCAATAATTTTGTGCCATCCCTGTAGTGACCTTTCGGAAGCTCTTAAAAAGACCCATCTACGGCTGTTATAGCTTCTTCATTCGACGAAAAACGCTTTCCACGAAGGAGTTGTTTCAGGTTTCTGAAGAGGTAGTAGTCGCTGGAAGCCAAATCTGGTGAATGCGGTGAAGGCTCAAGCAATTTGTATTTTAATTCGTTGAATTTAGTCATTGTTAAAACACGTTTGTGAGCAGTTGCATTGTCTTAATGAAAACCAGGTCTTTTATCATGAAATTTTTCATCCAGCTGATCTAAAAGCCTGCAGTAATATTTAGATTTGTTTATTTCACATTTCCACAGATAATCAATCAACAAAATTTCTTTTGCATCCCAAAAAAATGATGCCATAACCTTCTATGCTGATCGTTGTAACTTTCCCTGCTTTGGAGTTGAACAACCAGCTTCAGTCCACTGTAAACGTTCTTTTTTCAATTTAAGATCATGGTGGTAGATCAAAGTCTCATCCATTGTTTTAAAACGATGCAAGAAATCGGTTTTATTGGGCTGAAAATGCTTCAAATTATGCTCAAAAATTTGTTTTCGATCCAGTTTTTGTTGAATTGTTAACGTGTGCGGCAAAAACTTTCCAATAAGCTTTTTCATATGTAATTCTCCATGTAAAATATGAAGTACTCACTCGTCTGAGATGCCTATGGCATTAGCAATTTCACGCTTAGTCAAGCTTGGATCTTCAATAACAAAATTATGAACTTTCTCAATGATTTCTGGTGTGGTTGCGGTTTTTGGTCGTGCTTCGCGTGGATCGCTTCAAGTACGAACATGTTTAAATTCACCAGCCCAAAATTCCACGGTACGTTTTGAAGGTGAGACATCCTTATACATAACATATGTTTGAGTATTTATCAGCAGCAGATGTTATAACAACATGCATTGTCGAGGAATGCAACGGACAAACATTGTAACAATAGAAATGCACTACCCAACTTATACATACGAGTAAGTACCAATGTAAGATGATTTATGTATTATTATATAGTAAACTCAACTAGTAATAAGTAAAAACATTTTAGTATAAATGGCTTTAAGATCTGTGTAACGAGTTAGTCTTAAAAATAATTATAGAGCGGGCAAAGCTGGGTGCAGCAAAATTATATTATTATATTCTCATGTTTACATATGAAAAAATTAACTGGCGGCTCTACCGGGATAGCAATAAAACGCTATCATCCAAAAAAAGTCCACGGTCTTGAAGAAAGACACATTAGGTTCCTGAAATATTGGAAAAAAACACATCACATCGGAAAACTAAATAGCTCTGTTAACAGGAGCACATCATTGCTTCAGTAAAAAAAAAAAATCACAAATCGACGACAGCCGAAGTCAGTCAGAAGGAAACATGATGACATCCGAAATGACACAGCTCCGTGCCCACATTAACGTACTCACCCGAGCGTTGCAGCAACAGAGTACTGAAATGCAAAATCATTTGGATTTTGGAAATTAATCCAGCCAATCCTTTCAAGAAACAACTACGGTCGAGCAGCACCAAGAGACATCCTTGAACATCAACGACCCAATGGACATAGACCTGGAATTATTTAAATCTTTTCCACGGTTCGATGGAAACAAGAATCAATATAGATCCTGGCGATCACGGATATGGCCCTTCATGGATGGTATAAAAAAATTCACCAACCACCCCAGATACTACAGTGCCCTAAAAATCAGAAATAGATTGGATCACTATACGTCCTCTTGAAGGTAATAAGGAAGATCGCCCAAGGGAGAAAAGCACTGTCCAAATTCTACAGTGAAGTGAGCAAAGCACTTAATTTGACTTTATCTAAGGTCGAGATGTCCGAGAACCAAAATGATGCATCAATGAGGACTATGTGAATTAGGAAGCAGTTAAAACCTTCATACTAGGGCTAAATAACAAATATACAAGTGGGACATTGTATAGTCACAACCTTTAAGATTTAGAGACAGCTAACGCAATAGCCAGTACCATTTACCACGACAACGTCAATCAGAAACTCGAGATACATCCTAACCTCCCAGCGGAATATCCAGGTGCGATCAACCAATCCCCTGTTCATTATTTGACTATGTTTCCACCTCACCTTTTTTCTCCACTAAAACGCTCACTTTTAAAATTCCGAAATGTTAAATTAGAAAGAAAATTTCTCAATTTTTTCTTTCGCAAAACATTAAAATTTATTTAATTTTTGGAAAAATTATAAATCAATTTGTATAACAGAATTAAAAAAAAACGAAATAGGCGGACGACCGCTATCGCCGTCCCTCCTTTTATTAATGTTGGTGCGTAGAGTTATGGAGTGTTGGTATCATGGCTGCATGGTACGGAGGGCCGTGCAACATGGCGTCTTGGTATTCTGTGCAGCAAGGTATAATGCGGCCTGTCGCAGCGTTGGTACATGATATCGGACACGCATTCTTTCGTGTCGTGTGTCTGGGCCAAACAATTCAAACAATGCCCATGTGCCTGGGACCCCTGCTGCCGTTGATTGGGCATCATACGGGGCGGCTCCGAAACTAAAGTCGGCGTTGGGCGTATAGCACTTCGTGCAGCGGTCGGTGCAGTAGTTGCTGAGGTTGTTGGAGGCGCTGCTAGGAGGGTAGCCCCAGGGCGCGGCACAGGGACAGCCGAACGTATGGTTGGCGTTGGTATAACCGGCATTTCAGCGCCCATAGCTACCTGTATGGAGAAAAGGGCGAGTTTAGTTACGACTCAATGGTATAGATTATGGCTATCTTTTTAATTTAATTGTGGGGGTCGTATTAGTCCACCCATTATTATATATATTAATACTTGTAAATATGGTTGTGATTTATCATATTTGTGGTTTATTTCGGTTTTAGGTTATTAGACGGATGTTTCGATATCTGGGTGTAGATATTATTGTACGGATGGTTTATTACTTGCGCTTTTGCTATTATATGAGATTGGTTATAAGTATAGTTTAACCAGAGGTCTGGTTAACGTTCCGTTTCGAGTACGGACGTCAACTACTCGTATATGAACATGATGTAGCTTCTCTATGCAACCAAGCCGCTATTCTGTAGGGGGGAGGCAATCGTCATGGATTAGGACAAAATCTCCAAGCTTTGGCCCATTTTCGGAAGTTTTCCAGCGGTACCTTTTATGAAGGTCCTATATACTCCTAAATATATACTCCTGGCAGCTTAAATCATGACGAAAAATTTTAATTCTTTCCCAACTATTTTGTAAGGATAGTGACTCCACGTCTGGCTCAGGTATGGCCAGAATGGGTGCTCTTTTTAGAAAGTGCCCTGGAGTTAGGGCTGTGAGCTCTGAGGGATCTTGCGAGAGTATCGTTACTGGCTTGAAAACGGCTTCAGTGCGAATTAATAATGTTGTAAATTCTTCATAATTAAATTTGTAGTCTCCATTTACATTTTTAAAGAGGGATTTGAAGCTTGTTACAGCTGATTCCCATAAACCACCCATATAAGGAGCGCTTGGAGGGATAAACTGCTAGTTAGTACCTTGGGGAACGACCTCTTGTACAATCTCAGGTGAGACTTGTTTGATATAGTCCACAAACTGTTTTTTGGTGGCTCTTTGAGCGCCGATAAATGTTTTACCATTATCGCTCATTATCTTCGATGGAAAGCCGCGTCGACCGACGAAGCGAGCGAATGCCGCAAGGAAAGCCTCCTTCGTCAGATTAGTACAAAGCTCAAGGTGCACTGCTTTTGTCGTAAAACAGACAAAAACAGCCACATAGCCTTTCATCAGAGTAGGAGACCTTAACATGGACGCCTTTATTTGAAGAGGACCAGCAAAATCGACACCTGTGATGGAGAAAGGCAGAGCAAAGTTGCAGCGTTCTGGAGGAAGTGCTGCCATAATATGTGTTCGCTTCTTTTGCTTGAGCGTGGTGCAGATTTTGGACAAGAAAATGCACTTCTTTATTTGGGGCTTAAGTCGGAGAATGTAAAATTCCTGGCGGACCATATGTTGTATGAGACGATGTTCGGCATGAAGCATTAATATGTGGATATAATTGATGAGTAATGTGGCAAGTTGAGACTTCTCTGGTACAATTATGAGATGGCGTCGTTATACGTTAGGCTTGAATTGGCAAGCCGGCCATTCACACGAAGAAGACCTTTTGTGTCGAGGAATGGGTTTAAAACTAAGAGGGGACTTCTCTTGTCAATAGGTTTTGATTCTCTTAATAGGAATATATCGCGGCTGAAGTGGCGCGCTTGAGTATATGCGATAAGAGCGACCTTTGCTTTTTGTACGTCTCGATGCGTCACTGTATCGCATTGGGAATATAATGAGGTTACTCCCTTAATTTTAATTTTGAGTCGCTTTATGAACTTGAGCATATAAGCGATTACCCTAAGTGCTCGGGGGTACGAGGAAAATCGCTCGACGATGTCAATATTATGCAATGTTGTGTGAAAGGAGTCGATTTTTTGACTCTCTGAGGCAAATATGTTACGCATGGGCGATTGCGGCCAAGAATCGGGAGAGTCTATCAACCATCGGGGGCCATTCCACCATAGGGTGGTGGTGGCAAGGTGCAGGGGCTTACACCCTCTTGTCCCTAGATCACCTGGATTGTCAGCACTGGCTACGTGTCGCCAAGTGGCTGATCCTACTAGGTCAAGTATTTGAGACGCTCGATTCGAAATATACGTCTTCCATGCTTGTGGTGGTTTTTCTAACCAGGCTAGTACAATTTCGGAATCGGATACAATATATAATTCATATTCTGCCATGTTTAAATGCGTTTGTACGATGGACACTAGTTTGGCTAGTAGTAGCGCTTCACATAGTTTAAACCGTGGTAGACTTATTGTTTTTAAAGGTGCCACTTTTGCTTTTGCTACTAGTAAGTGGCTTGTGGTCGCAGTGTCGCTTTATGAGCGAGCATATTGGGTTGGCAACTAAAAAATTTCACTCATAGATGGATTCAGTTGAGTTTTTAGGTTTGCTAGCGTAGTCCAAATGTAAAACACATTTGGTTATTTGATATTTGGCAATTTAGCTGTCAATCAGTAAAAAAAGTTTGTTGATCGGTTGCGTAGTTTTCGTTTGGCGTTCGTTGAAAAATGGAAGATCAAAGGGAACATTTTCGTCATATTTTGCTTTTTTATTTTCGCAAAGGGAAAAACGCATCGCAAGCCACAAAAAGTTATGTGCTGTTTATGGCGACGAAGCCATAAAAGAACGGCAGTGTCAAAATTGGTTTGCCAAGTTTCGTTCTGGTTCACTCAAAGATGAAAAATGCTCTGATCGTCCAGTTGAAGTTGATGACGACCTAATCAAAGCAATAATCAATTCGGATCGTCACAGTACAACACGTAAAATTGCAGAGAAGCTTCAGGTATCACATACATGCATTGAAAATCACTTAAAACAACTTGGCTATGTTCAAAAACTCGATACATGGGTTCCTCACGAACTGAAAGAAACGCATTTAACGCAACGCATTAACAGCTGCGATTTGCTAAAAAAACGTAATGAAAATTATCCATTTTTAAAACGAATGATAACTGGCGATGAAAAATGGGTTGTTTACAACAATATCGAGCGGAAAAGATCGTGGAGTAGGCCAGGTGAACCAGCTCAAACAACATCAAAAGCTGGTATTCATCAAAAGAAGGTTTTGATATCAGTTTGGTGGGATTATAAAGGAATGGTCTACTTTGAACTCTTACCACCCAACCAAACGATCAATTCTGTTTTCTACATTGAACAACTAACGAAATTAAACAATGCCGTTGAAGAAAAGCGGCCCGAATTGATAAATCGAAAAGGTGTTGTACTCCATCATGGCAATCCAAAAATTATTGGAACTTGGTTGGGATGTTTTGCCACATCCACCATATAGCCCTGACCTTGCACCATCGGATTACTTTTTGTTTCGATCTTAACAAAACTCCTTGAATGGTAAAAATTTCAATAATGATGATGATGTCAAATCGTACCTGATTCAGTTTTTTGCTAATAAAAACCAGAAGTTTTATGAACGTGGGATTATGATGCTGTATGAAAGATGGCAAAAGGTCAGTATATCTAAGTTTCTGCGTATGCAAATAAGCAGCTCCTTTAGCTTTCGCTCTCGCTTTTACTATTTTGCACTTAGGAATTAAGTATGTATGTATTATTTATAATGAATATGAATATACGTATAATGGATATATGTATATATGTATGTATGTATGTTTACTCTTATTTATTTCTGTTCTCTCCTTATATTTTCTTTTATTATACCTATATTGTTATCTTGCCTTTGCTAACTTTTTTTTATGCAGACCTGCTTATTGCTTTATTAAGCCTAAGGGGTCTGCCGGAAATTTTTCGTAAGTAAATGCTTCTTTATTTGTTTTTGGAAAATTGATGTGATTTTAGAACACAATGGTAAGCTTATAGGCATTGAATTATTATTTATTTGATTTTATATATATTAATATACATTATATATATTGTGCCAAACTGAAACAGTTTGGTTCCCGTTTGTCTTGACCGTTATCGGATATATTCCCGATTTTATATGATACATAAAATCCTATTTCTACATAATACATATGTACAAATATATATACAATATAATGGTAATATTTGGAAACGATACAGCTCACTTTGGTTTCCTCCAGGGGTTTTGGATTGTAAAATATATTTATGTAAGAAGTAAGTATCTGTGTCGGAGAGTTCTTTCGACTGTTACAAATTTCAGAGATTCTGTTGCCTTTGCATTTTGTTGTTAATTCCGTACCTGTTTGTTTCTGTTTTAGTACGCGCCCGCTTAGGTATATTGTTAATTTTGTTTCGCGCCCGCTTATATGGGTTATTTGGTGTTAGTTTCGCGCCCGCTTTGTTTGTTATTATTATTTACACTTAATATTTTATTTAGTTATTTTTATTACTTTTGTTTGTTTCACTTAATTTGTTTTTGTCTGTTACGTCACCTTTGTTTCATATGCTTATTTGAATATAAACATATGTTGCCCAAAAAAAGTTATAAAATAGCTTTTTTTCCATTTTGGCTTTCACTTCACAAAGGTAAAAAACGCTGTTGCCGACCAAACGCACGAAACTTTATACCGGTGCATATGTATATATATAATTAGTCTTGCTCTAGCTATAACTGCACTTTTTCCTTTTCTTCACATAAGGAGCATATATGTATGTTTTCACCTATACATGTGTATATGTGTATATAACATATATTTTTTTTACTTTTGTAAATGCGGTGCTTTCGTTTTTGCACTTCACGCAGGTTTTTATTCTCCGGTACTTCTTATTTTTTTACTGTTTCGCTGCACGTTGGTCAATTTATATACAAATATGTATATATATATGTATATGTAATTTCTTGATTTGATTTTTTCGATTTGTTTTAAATCTATAGTGCCTTTCTTTTAGGATCGAAAAACCATGTTTATTATTTGACCTCACCTTTTTTCTCCACTAAAACGCTCACTTTTAAAATTCCAAAATTAGAAAAAAATTCCGCAATTTTTTCTTTCGCAAAACGTTATAATTTATTTAATTTTTGCAAAAATTATAATTAAATTTGTATAACAGAATTAAAAAAAAAAAAGAAATAGGGGGACGACCGTGAAAAATGGTGGAACTTGAACGTATTTTCTGCTATCGCTGTTGAGAAAAAGAGGCCGGCGCCTCTGGACTGTTGGTATCCTGCTGTGTGTGTGTGTTTGCTGCTGCTTCCAGTAAGGTTGCATTAGTGTGTAGTGTGTGGGTGATGTTTCCAGATGTGGTGTGTGCCAGTGTTGTCTTGTGAGTGGTGTGTTGTGCGGTGTTGTTGAATGCATCAGGGCGGAAAGCTTAACTTATTTAGCTACCCCCCTACCCATGGAAGAAGACAGTTCACAACAATACCAGATGCTAACGTCTTATAATATTTATAATAATTAACCAAAGAATCCACCACACCAACAAAATCTATGTAAAAGGGATAGGTACGTTTTGAGACACGGAACAATTTTTTAAAGCGAGTGAACGGAACGCCTGACATCGAAACAAAACGTGGATTAACCTGCACACCCGTTACAGTTTTGGTAAACACAGGATCCACCAATAGCGATAAATGTTAAAGCCACGAAGCTGAAGTAATCGAAAACATTTTAGAAGACGAAGATGATGCATATGAAAAAGAAGAAGAATATTATGTAAACGATGACGAGCAGACAACAAGCATGTTCATGTGCCGCTAAAATGGAGAAACCTGTTGAAGAAAACAAACATCGCGTCTGTTCTGGTGAGGAAGTCTAATCCGCTCTTAGAAAGTTATCAATAAACAAAGAATAGCTGAAAATTGATGAACATATGTCCGACCGTGTCCATTGCTCCAAAGGATTTTATGCCAATAGCTTTGGAGTTGAAAACACAGTGTAAAGATACCGAGCATAAATTGGGAAAGGAACTTTCAAGCAGCAAGAATAAAGTACGACTACCGGCTGATTATGTTTCAATAATAACAGAAGATGACTCGGAGGACTCTACAAATAAATTCAAACAGAAGCGTTCTCGACGTAGTGCTGATTGTAGACAAAGTAGACGCAAATCAACCGCAGCAACAACGGGCACAAAAGTCAAGGAGAAGAAACATCGATATTACCAGCAGCGAAGAGGTTAAGTTATGTTTAAGACTCATAACCTTAGTCCTAATCATATTCATGTGCAAAAATATACTATTTATACCGACAAGTACAAGAAATGTCAAACACTGTAGAAATTTCAAAGAAGTATACGAGACTGAACTACGCCGACTTCAAGCCTGGATGCTTTGAAGTGAGCACATTTCATTTTAACACAGGGGAGAGTTAAGGAGCACATACTTCACACAGTCTCGCATTCAAATGTATAAACACGTCTTCATGTGCAGTAAACAAAATCAATATGTATCGAACACAACATATGTATATCTATCGGCAGGTCAATAAAAATACATCGTAACATACTATGAGTATCAAAAGTCTTTCAACACCTGTGAAGATTTCGCTGCTATTATAATATCAAGAAAAAATTGAAAGACTTATCAATTCTAATTATACAAACATAAAGGTTTATTCAACAACAAAAAACAAAAGAAAAACAACAACAACAAGTAAACGGTGTACGTTACAGTCCAACCAAAACATTTCACATTTTAACCGTCAAAAGTGAGTCAACACTTCCGTTTAAAATTTACTGCTTGATGATATCATTATATTCAAAGTAGTATTTACATGCGGGTTGGCAAGTAAATTAAATTCAGTATTTCCCTTATCTATTTGTAATCGTCGTTAGCAGTGAAACAGTCAGTGAGCTAAAAACATTATATACAGAATCATGAGAACCCAAGTCTCTTTTGAAACCATATTGATTTGATGGCAAATGGAAAATATTTGCGAAAAATTTCGAAAATCGTTGAAAGACATCCCAGATCTATAAAAAAAAATCGTGGATAAATTTAAAAACTGCAAGCAATTAGGAAATTTTAAGGAATCAGGCCGAACAAAACGGCTGAATGAAAGGGAAGTAAAGGAAATAGTCTTTACAGTTAAACAAAATCCTAGTAGTAGTGCAGTACAGGTTGGAGGAGACTTCAGCACAATCAGAAGAATTTTGCATAAAAATGGGTTTCATGGTCACCGACCACAAGAAGCCACTTATTTCAAAAGTCAACATATGCAAACGATTAACTTATTCCCAAAATACATAAACAAAAATTTTTCTTTCTGGAGCAGTATTTTTTTTTACTGGTATTAAGTTTAAGAGTTTTGGTTCAAAAAAACATACAAAAATCTGGTACAAAAAGAATGCAGAATACAATTAGCAAAATTTTCAAACTGCGGTAAAACATGATGGAGGCTCGATAATGGTCTGGCGGCTTCTGGAGTTGGTAAACTTGCTTTCATTGAAACCTCAATGGATGCGCGACGTTACTTGGATTAATACCTCTAGTAATGTTCCACCATGCGTTAATAAATTGGGATTGTGTGGTTTGTTCGATTTTCCAATCGAACACCAAAATAGCTGGACCACAGCCCTTAATCGCAAGACCTAAGTCCAATTAAGCATATATGAGACTATCTGGACCGGCAAATACGAAAAATGAACAACATAACGAGTAAAGAGTCTCTCAAAGCTGCATTGTTGGAGAAGTGGAAAAACAGACCTGTAGAGTATACAAACAATCAAAACCCAAAAAAATTTTGCTTTTGTTATTTTAGTATGGAATAAACCTTTATGTTTGTATGTATAATTATAATTGTTGTGTTTTTCAATTTGTACTTGTAATTATAAAAACAACGAAATGTTCATATGTAGGTGTTGACTCACTTTTGATACTCATAGTATGTAAGTTAACACAATATTTATCTTAACATAGCAATATTCATTGCAACAATGTATCAGAATTAATTGCAATAATGTAGCAATATTCATTGCAACATTATTAACGTTCAACAACATAACGAAATATGTTAAAATAGACATCCGCTCTAACTCACGGAATAGATCGATATTTCTGCTGACCATTGAGTATAAACAAACAGCCACTCTCAGAATCGATCGATATCAACAACGCATAAACTGCAAGTTCTGCTGACTATTGAATATCCGCTCAACACCGCCGCCAATAATACCGACGCAGCTGCAGTTGACCTGCAGCTATCATAGTTTAGGGTAAATTTAAGAAACTATTGTTAAATCACAACTTTGTAGTCAATAAAGAAAAATATTAATTCATTTAAATTAACTTGTATTGTAGTTGACCTGCAGCTATCATAGTTTAGGGTAAATTTAAGAAACTATTGTTAAATCACAACTTTGTAGTCAATAAAGAAAAATATTAATTCATTTAAATTAACTTGTACGAGTATTTATCAGCAGCAGATGTTATAACAAGATGGATTATCGAGAAATGCAACGGACAATCATTGTAACAATTGAAATGCACTATCCAACTTATACAATAGCACATACATTAAGACCAGAAAGTTTCCGAAAATTGTTGGCCCACAATTCCGGTCGTTTATGACGAAAATTATATTCTTCTACTAATTTTTACTTATATAAAAATTAATTCGCGCAACCAAGCCATGAATGAAAAGATAATTATGAGGCTACCATCCCTGCAAGCCACCTATCGGTTAATCAGACGTAACTTGCTGGCATGTTATCCAAAATTATGTAATTTATATCGTAATGTAGCTTAATTAAGTGAAATTTTGCAATTTTATAAAAAATGTTGGTAAGTTTAGTTAAGGCATAAACCATCAATATTCTAAATAAACTATCGATAGTGAGATGAAAATAAAACTATCGGTACTATCGATGGAGGCACAGCGGAGGTCGGATTTGAATCTGTTGCAGCAGCAATGGTTTCAGAGTTGGCGGACATTGCTGCTATAGAGGTAGTATCCAGAACAAAATTTTTCGAATCTAGTGGTAGTTTTAGTTCCTCGTAAGAACTATCATGATAGATTTCTTTGATGTTATACGTCGGATTGGCAATATCGCCGTCATCAGAAAATTTACCATAAATTACACCATGAAGACATCAACAGATATATTGTATAAGGTACTAAAAGAAGGATCCCGCTCGCTTTTTTATACTCTCGCAACCTGTTGCTACAGAGTATAATAGTTTTGTTTACCTAACGGTTGTTTGTATCACCTAAAACTAATCGAGGTAGATATAAGGTTATATATATATAAATGATCAGGATGAAGAGACGAGTTAAAATCCGGGTGACTGTCTGTCCGTCCGTCCGTGCAAGCTCTAACTTGAGTAAAAATTGAGATATCTTTATGAAACTTGGTAGACATATTTCTTGGTACCGTAAGACGGTTGGTATTGCAGATGGGCGTAATCGGACCACTGTCACGCCCACAAAACGCCATTAATCAAAAACAAATAAATTGCCATAAATAAGCTCCGCAATAAGTACAGTTAAAATTTTCTTTTTTAAGTGGGCGTGGTCCCGCCCCTAATAGGTTTAATGTTCATATCTCCTAAACCGCTAAAGCTATAATAACAAAATTCACTGGAAGCAAATTTTTTTAGCACTTCTATTGACGGCGTATAAATGGGTGAAATCGGGTGACAAGCTCGCCCACTCCCCATATAACAGTACTGTTAAGAAATACTAAAAGCGCGATGAACCAAGCACTAAACACGCCAGAGACATTAAATTTTTTCTCTGGGATGGTATGAGATGACTTTATAGGAACCGCGTTCAAAACGTGGCACCGCCCACTCTTAGGTGAAAACCCATATCTTGGGATCTTTTTAATCGATTTCAACCAAATTTGGTGCATAACGTTCTTTTTATATTTCTATGTTATAGTGCGAAAATGAGCGAAATCAGACTACAACCACGCCTATTTCCCATATAACACCAGTTTCAATTCCATCTGATTCACTTTTCAGTATGCAAATCAAGCAATAATGATTGTATCGGGGTAAAACTTTGCGTGAATAATGCGTTTAAAGTATGCCACCTTGTGACCAAAAATTCTCTAAACTGTTCAAGCCCCTAAGTACTAAATATGTGGACCCCAGTGCCTATAGTTGACCTTCTACCGAAAATATCAGTCAATCCACAAAGAAATATCAAACGACTTTGCGAGAGTATAAAATGTTCGGTTACATCCGAACTTAGCCCTTCCTTACTTGTTTAGCATCGATTCGTCCGAAGCACAGCGCATCTTTCGTTTCCCTAAATTCGATCAACTTGGTTTTTAAGTAACGCTTTTAACGGTGAGTGTAACTAAATTTCATAAATTCAGTGCTTAATTATGGTCCTTCGAGCCCTAGTGGACGGCACTATGGGTTATTAAACATAAAAGAACAAAAATATTAAAATAACGTGAACAAAAAATTGTAACGTGAACAACAAATAGTGTGCAAAAAAAAAATGAACAAACAGTGAAAAAAAAAATAATAATAATAAAAACAAAACAGCTGCAGTGACAAAGGTGCGGTGCCAAAAAGTGAACAGTTATTGAGAAAAAAAACCAAAACCAAAAAGTGCAGTGTAATATATAGAAATATATATATATGTTATATGTGTATATAAAGAAAATATAATTTATGGACATATATATACATACATACATACATATGCAAAAAGTGAAGTTGAAAGTTCAGTGACCCAACATATGTTCGAACACATACACGTTCACCTATAACATAAAAGTGGAAAAGCGGCAAAACTCACTAAATGTGCCAAAAAACAAAAACATAAAATCAAATACTTAAACACAAAAACAAACGGGCGCGAAACCAAAACCCAAAAAATCTAAATGCGGCGCGAAAAATATACAAAATAGAAAAAACAATATTAATCAAAAAGGAACGCGGGATTAACAACAAAATATATATATAGAGCCAAAAACACAGGGAGAGAGCTGCACAACAGGCAACAGTTGGCGTTAAGGAAAAAAGAGCAAACACAAAAAACCCTCAAAAAAAAACTACTTTGAATTTTCCTAACGTTAACGGAAAATTTCAAAAACCGGAGAAAAAATCGGGTGAATATACTTATATACGAATATACTTATATTTACACATATATGTATATATATATATTATATTAACAAATTGTTGATTGCCTTAACTTATGCGCTTACATTTGTATATATTATATATATTTGTATATATTATATTTATATATATTATATATATATACACAACAACCACAAAATAAAAAATAAAAATTCAAGTATTTTCTTGCAAAGAATTTCAATATGCAAATTGCATTTACCGATAAATCTTAACTAAACATTCACTTATATTTTTACATATACCTATAACTATATCAGAATATATTAACATAAGCGCAGTCAGTAAAATACCTGCGTATTACAGTTTTTATTTTTTTCTCCACACTCTTCTTTCTCTCCGAAAAATATCACGCGGGTTACGTCATCGCAACGTTCCAAAACCAAAATAAGCAATGATGACAAACTACAAGTTTGTTGGAGCCAATGACCCAATTGCACCAATAATTCCAATTTCGTGAGAATGACTACAATGCATTTTTAGCAACCTAAACACAAAGTGTTAGCAACCCGTATTTCTTAATTGTACTCTCAAATTTCAAATTCATTCGCATTACCAAATCAAACATTTAGCTAAGTAAGCATTATTGTAGAATATAAGCGAATTATTGTAATAACACAGTAGGAGAATGTAAAATAAAGCATAACCAGTAACAACAAACGAATATCCGAGTGGAAAAAACATAGCGAAAGGACAATAATCGAAATTATATCCTAGTGAAAAACAAAATAAAAAGAAAGAATATATATAAAAATAAAATTAATATATATAAATATATATATAAAATATATAAAAAACCAATTAAGTGAAATATAATATATAACGAAAAATGGCCAACCAAGTCCCGGCAACAGAGCTTATAAAGGAAGCCGCAAGGATTAAACCCTACTATGGCCTAAACAGGGAATACGACCTCTCATCCATCTTGAGAGAAGTCGAAATTATTCTTCCTTTGTTCGATGACAACCCGGCGCTTAAACAGTTCATATTCGAGAGACACATCTGGACCAAAATCCAGGGAGCAGCGCTTCAAGTCATCAGGACACTGGGTCCATCTACAACATGGAACGAAATTAAAGCGGAATTGATAAAAAAAACTTCGGAGTCAAGGAGACGTATCATGGCTCTACAACCAAGCCATTCGCATCAAATATACCAACGTAAGTAATTATTACAATACTTTAAAGTTTATTTTAGATAAGTTAAATAATAAGTACGAATTCGATCAAACAAAACCTTTAGAGTTTTCTCCTAGCGTCAATTAATCACTAGTTCTCAAAACATTTCTGAACGGCATAGACCCCATATTGAGTAGCATCATTCATAGTAGGAATATAAATAATCTAAGGCAAGCTTATTATACACTAGAAGAAACGGGTTTACTTTCACGATACGATAATAACTATAATAGACAGTCACGTACCTCAATACAATTTAGGCAGAATTTTAGAACTTCAGGCCATCAGGATCAGTCCCAAGAGCAACACAGCCAAAACCACTATAATTCAGGACAACAAGACCGTTCTTCTGGACAATACAGACAAAATAGTTCTGGACAATATAGACAAAACAAATATAATTCAGGACAACATTATCGCTTCTCCAGGCAATATAGGCAACCCGATCATTTACCCAGACAAATGAGACATAATAATTAATTACACCGCACCAGAGCCGATGGAGGTAGACCACATCGAGCAGACAAATTTTCACTTAGCCACCCATCGACATATTTACCGATAGTAGAACTCACTATAGGCAAAGATAAAATTAGATGTTTACTAGACACTGGCTCAACGACATTATTATTAAACAAATTCTGTTTATCGCAATATAAGCGAGTAAAACTAGAAAATATTTTTACATTTAATACCTTAAGCGGGCAAACACAAGTTAAATATGAAATTATAACGGAATTACCGAAAGAATTTAATGACGAAAACATAATGAGCTGGAAGCTCACAGATTTCAAAGCAAAAAAATTTGAAGGGATAATAGGTAATATCCTTACACCCTTAAAGGCACATAAAAACCTTGAGGACGAATACCTCGAAATCAATAACATACGAACGAAATTCATTGGTACATGCCCATTTAATATCAATGAAGTACATTCACTAGAAACAATAATTAATGCCGACCAAAAACTTTATAAAAAGTTAATTAGAGAGGATACGAATTCTGAGGAAGCAGAATAAATCAAAACTATAATATCAAAAAATAGCGATTTATTCTTTCAGGAAGGGAAAAAAACTTTCCCATGCCCCACAATACAGCACGAAATAGTTACAACAACCAATAAACCCATATATTCCAAAATATACAGCTATCCCCAAATACATGAGCAGGAAATAAAAAGGCAAATAGCCGAAATGCTCGATCACGGTATAATCACAGAGAGTAACTCACCTTACAATTCACCCTTGTGGATTGTGCCCAAAACATTAGATAATTCAGCACAAAAAAAGTGGCGCATCGTTATTGATTACAGAAAACTGAACGAAGTTACAATAGACGATAAGTTTCCAATGCCAAACATAGAAACTATTCTCGAAAAATTAGGCCGAGCTCAGTTTTTTCACGACACTCGACTTAGCAAAAGAATTCCACCAAATCCTAATAAATGAAAATGACCGAAAGAAAACGACATTTTCCACACCGTTTGGGCATTACGAATTCAAAAGAATGCCCCGTCAACCTTTCAACGATTAATGAACTCGATATTAATTGGCGTGATATGCGTCGTATACCTAGACGATATCCTAATATTTAGCACTTCTATAGAAGAGCATGTAACAAGCATAAATAAAGTTTTCGAAAGGTTGAGAAAACATAATTTAAAATTACATATAGATAAATGTAACTTCTTTGCTAAAACAACAGAATATTTAGAGCACGTATTGACTACAGAGGGAGTTAAACCAGGCACAGCAAAAATACAGGCCATTCAAAAACTCCAATTACCAAAAACACAGAAGCAAATAAAATCTTTTCTAGGTATCACGGGATATTTTAGGAAATTCGTGAAGGACTATGCAAAAATTGCCTACGGCTTGACTAGATATCTAAAGAAAGACATCAAAATAAATTTGAAAGACCCACAATATGTCGACTCATTTGAATAATAATAATATACCCACCAATATTAAAATACCCAGATTTCCATAAAAAGTTTAAAATTTCCACCGACGCAAGTAATCATGCTATCGGAGCTGTCTTACTCCAAGATAATTATCCAGTCAGTTTCGCTAGTAGAACACTGAATGAACATGAAAAAAGATATGCCACCATAGAAAAAGAACTCCTAGCAATAGTTTGGGCAGTAAATTTCTTTAGTCCTTTCGTTTATGGCACAAAATTCGAATTGGAAACAGATCATCAACCGTTGGTTTGGCTTAAGTCCAAATACAATGGCAAGGACATAAATCCGAGACTCCTGAGATGGTTTTTAAAATTGGGCGAATATGACTTTAATATAAGTTATGTCAAAGGAAAACAAAATAAAGTAGCAGACTTTTTGAGCAGAATAGACGTAAATACTGGTGAAATCAATGCAATATCTGATGACACAACTCATAACAATACCAATCAGGGTCTCTCAATAGAAGAAAACAACATTAGTACCAATGCCACTTTATATTCGCAAGTGGAGAAGCAAAACGACCATTTCCCTATCCTAGACGCAGTAGTCAATCGTTTCCACACACAAATAATACTTACGCAACACAAAAGTCAAGAAATAAAAATCATAAATTTAAAACGCAAAATTTTCTTAAATCAGGAAGATATAGATGGAAATAATATGGCAGATATATTTAGAAGATTCCTAAAAAACGGAAAAGTAGGCATTTTTTCAGAAATACCAGATAGCGAATACAACAAGGTTCAGCAGAAATTACTAGAACTCTTCCCAGCAAGCATAAAATTTTACAAATGTTCGTATCACGCTTTAGACTTAGAAACCGAACAAGAAACCTATAAGTGGATAGCGAACTACCACAAAAAGGAAACAGGACACCCCGGAATAGTAGAAAACTATGAAGGGCTGAAGAGAGCAATATACTATAAGGATCTGAAGAAACAGATTCAAAAATATATTAACAATTGTGACATATGTAATAAGGAAAAATATGACAGAAGGCCGATTAAACCAAAATTTAAGTATACAGAGACCCCAAGTGAATGCAATCAGATAGTTCACATAGACATTTATATTAACAAAAAGCACAGTTTCCTAACGTTCATTGACAAATTTTCTAAACACGCTGTAATACTTTACTTGGATGATCGAAATCATATCACCATAATAGAAAAACTACGGCTGTATTTTTCACTAAAAGGAAAGCCAAGAAGGTTTATAATGGACAACGAATTCAACTCAGTAAACATTAAAGATTTTTTAAACGAACAATCAATCGAGGTACACTATACAAAACCAAATAGCCATACAGGAAATGCCGACATTGAAAGGTTTCACAGTTCTTTAGGCAAAAATATGAGAATTTTAGAAATAGAAGAACCCAGACTGACAACTCAAGAGAAAATGTACAAAAGCTTAGAATGGTACAACAACTCCTTTCACTCAACTATAAAATGCAAACCAACCGAGGTTATGGATGGAAAAGTAAGCAAAGAAAAAGTTCAAAAACTTATAGAAGGCACAAAAAAACGTATAATTGATAATAGAAATAAAAAAAAGAAGATTACAATCGAACAGATGAAGAAGGATATGTTAAAAACTACAGAGCACTTAGGCATAAAAATGAACCCAAATATAGGAAATTACACTTAGACAATATACACCCAGCAAATATAAAAAGATCAACTAAATTTTCAGGTATTCTGGACACTAATGCTTTTCACACTAATAACACCACCACAGACAATTAAGGCTACACTCATCGTGGAAAAAATCGAAAGCAACGAAGGCTACACAGAAATCTTTTTAGAAAACATAAATTTAATGCATAATTACAACACAATATTACACATCATAGACCTATCCGAAATAAAAAATATTATAAACACTTTAGAATCAAACATTGAAATTTTAACACATAACGAAAACTACGACTACCTGCATAATGAACTGAACACACTTATTTACAAAATGCAAACACTCGTAACACATAGAAACAAAAGAGGACTTGTCAATATAGTAGGAACAGGAATAAAATGGTTATATGGCACAATGGAAGACCAGGACAGAACGGAAATAGAGGAACATCTTAAAGTAATAGACGAGAACAATCATAGAGATATTTCTAACTTAAATGGAAATATAGAAATAAATAACTTTTTCAATAAAACATTTACAGACATTAAAAAGACAATAAAAGACGATAGAAAAAAAATTAAAGCTAGTATAAACGGACTAGGCGTAGAAAATAGACGCTTGGAGAAACAACTCATTTATTTCGATTTATTGTTAAAAGTAAGAATCATAAAAGACGAAATTGATCAATTGCAATTTAATATTGCCGCTTCTAGGCTTAATAATATATAATATAATGAATGAAAACATTTTAACAAAAGAAGAAATCATAAAATACGATATAGACATGTTTAAATTACAAAATATAAAGTTAACTCAGCACAGTATAAAAATAGTAAAATAATTTTTGTTATTCAAATACCGAATGAAATTATAAATGTTAGAAAGTCGATGTTTTCAGCACTTCCTAATAATATATCACAAGAATTAATGTTCAGTACAGAAGAAGTTGTAAAAATAAATAATACATATTATTCATTTCAAGAAAATATAAATGTTCGAAGAATTAATGGTGCAACAAATTGAAAATATAAATAAAATAAAAGAATTGGAATATCACAGAAATTTACTTCTACATCTTTAAAAACCGTATAAATTAATATACTTATGGAAACTCAGGGGAGTCTCCAATCAAGAGGAGGAGGGGTTACGTCATCGCAACGTTCCAAAACCAAAATAAGCAATGATGACAAACTACAAGTTTGTTGGAGCCAATGACCAAATTGCACCAATAATTCCAATTTCGTCAGAATGACTACAATGCATTTTTAGCAACCTAAACACAAAGTGTCAGCAACCCGTATTTCTTAATTGTACTCTCAAATTTCAAATTCATTCGCATTACCAAATCACAAGCTTTAGCTAAGTAAGCATTATTGTAGAATATAAGCGAATTATATTAGCATAACCAGTAACAACAAACGAATAGTTGTTTTTTTTTGGCTCCCGCCGGTAAATTCGACATAATTCGCGTGCACAGTCATACATATACACACTTGTACATACGGCATACGATCTGCCTATGCTCATATACCACATATACAGTGGGTACAAATCTATATATGAAAATGAAAGAATATTGGTCGATAAGCGAGTAACGATACTAAGAACTTACCTAAGATTCAAAAGGAAACAAGTGAAGAATTTATAATTTCTAATTGCTTGTCGGTTATATCGACACAAAATATTATATTAATACAGATATGGTAAATATTATATATGCACCGCGGCATTACCAGAAAAATCGTTACTTTTGTGGAAGCAATCGCTCTCATCTCGGAAAAAATGCCCAACGTGGCAGCAAATGAAAGAATTTCTAACAGAAAGGATAGAGAAAAAACTAGTTAGAACTAAAAACGTTTAAAACGACCTCAATAGAAGCTTCAATAGACCCCAAACCAGTAGCAACAACAATTTAAATAGAAACTTTTTAAAAATCAATCGTTCACATTCGAACAGTATAAACAAACTTCATGCGAACTGTGTAGAGGAGGTCATAAACTTAAATCTTGCGATAAATTCAAAAAATTAAATATTGTCGATAGAAACAATTTTGTGAGAACAAAAAAACTTTGCACAAACTGCTTGTCACGTTCGTATACTCTAAAACAGTGGGAAGGCAAGTTAAATTGCGTTTATTTTCATAAACGACATCATTCTATGCTTCATATAAATGATTTTTCCAATTCACCCCCAAACAGCGCAAGTATGAAAGAGCCACGGGTTTAGTTGCGAAATCCCGAAAATTGCTAAGAAGCACCATGCTGCTCAAAGGCATTAAAAACTCAAACGCTACACAGCGAAAATGTAGGGTACTACCTACTACCCACAGCAGTCGTCTCCATCGAACACCGAGGAGAGCTGTTTAAACTTAGGGCCTTAATAGACCAAGGATCACAACGATCTTTCATATAGAAAATTTTGGGAGTTAGAAGAGCTCCCCCTATATCAATTACAACCCCAGAAGATCAGTATCGTGAAGACTTTTACAAAGCCACAACTACTAGATCAGATAATGGTCGGTATGCCGTACGACTACCACTAAAGCAACAATTTCCCAACACAATCGCCTTAGGTCACTCTCGCACCTCTGCAATACAGCAGTTTCAAAGTATGGAAAAAAACCTACTTAAAAAAGGCGAACTCAAACCAGCATATGATGGAGTTTTGGAAGAGTACCTCCATTTAGACCACATGGAGGAAGTAACCCCATGCGAAAAAATCATCAACGGCAAATTCTACTCATTTTACTTGCCGCATCATGCAGTGGTAAAGCAAGACAAAAAAAACAACTAAAGTAAGAGTTGTCTTTAATGCATCAAGATTCACCAGCCCGGGGAATGGCTTAAATGATATCCTATTTACGGGACCCACGCTCCAACCAGATTTATTGCTACTCATTTTAAATTGGCGCATATTCAAAAACGTATTCATTGGGCACGTTGAGAAAATGTATCGACAAATGTTTCGTAAAAAAAAATAACGGCGAACCACCCTAATATCTTAAAGGACATACCTAAAGAAATTTTGTTGAACACTAATTCCTTAAATTCGAAAAGGAAAGTACAACAAAAACTCTGGGGATCCAATGGAATGCGATATCTGACCAGTTTTCATACACTACAGAATCAATATCTGCATTATCCGCCATAACGAAGCGACAAATTCTATCCTCTGTGGCGAAACTTTTTGACCCCGCAGGATGGCTTTCGCCAGTTATGATACAAGCCAAAATCCTAATACAAGAATTATGGCTAGATGGAACCGACTGGGACGAACAAGTAAAACCACTTCGTTTAGAAAAGTGGTCCCAGTTTGCGAACAATCTAAACGATATCTCACAGATACAAATCCCACGATGGGTAAACTATGCATCAGAGCACAAAGTCGAACTACACGGCTTCTGTTACGCTTCTGAAAAGGCATATTGCGCAACTATATATGTTCGCACACAAAGCGACATTGTGAACACAAGCCACTTACTATTAGCAAAAACAATAAGTCTGCCACGACTTGAACTGTGTGGAGCGCTACTACTAGCCAAACTAATATCCATGGTTAAACATGGCAAAATACAAACTATATCTGTGGTCCGATTCGGAAATTGTACTAGCCTGGTTAGAAAAACCACCACATGCATGGAAGACGCATATTTCGAATCGAGCGTCTCAAATACTTGACCTAGTAGGATCAGCCACTTGGCGACACGTAGCCAGTGCTGACAATCCAGCTGATCTAGGGACAAGAGGGTGTAAACCCCTGCACCTCGCCACCACCACCCTATGGTGGAGTGGCCCCCGATGGTTGATAGAATCTCCCGATTCTTGGCCGCAATCGCCCATGCGTAACATATTTGCCTCAGAGAGTCAAAAAATCGACTCCTTTCACACAACATTGCATAATAATGATATCCTCGAGCGATTTTCCTCTTACCCCCGAGCACTTAGGGTAATCGCTTATATGCTCAAGTTCATAAAGCGACTCAAAATTAAAATTAAGGGAGTAACCTCATTATATTCCCAATGCGATACAGTGACGCATCTAGACGTACAAAAAGCAAAGGTCGCTCTTATCGCATATACTCAAGCGCCACTTCAGCCGCGATATATCCCTATTAAGAGAATCAAAACCTATTGACAAGAAAAGTCCCCTCTTAGTTTTAAACCCATTCCTCGACACGAAAGGTCTTCTTCGTGTGAATGGCCGGCTTGCCAATTCAAGCCTAACGTATAACGACGCCATCTCATAATTGTACCAGAGAAGTCTCAACTTGCCACATTACTCATCAATTATATCCACATATTAATGCTTCATGCCGAACATCGTCTCATACAACATATGGTCCGCCAGGAATTTTACATTCTCCGACTTAAGCCCCAAATAAAGAAGTGCATTTTCTTGTCCAAAATCTGCACCACGCTCAAGCAAAAGATGCGAACACATATTATGGCAGCACTTCCTCCAGAACGCTGCAACTTTGCTCTGCCTTTCTCCATCACAGGTGTCGATTTTGCTGGTCCTCTTCAAATAAAAGCGTCCATGTTAAGGTCTCCTACTCTGATGAAAGGCTATGTGGCTGTTTTTGTCTGTTTTACGACAAAAGCAGTGCACCTTGAGCTTTGTACTAATCTGACGAAGGAGGCTTTCCTTGCGGCATTTGCTCGCTTCGTCGGTCGACGCGGCTTTCCATCGAAGATAATGAGCGATAATGGTAAAACATTTATCGGCGCTCAAAGAGCCACCGAAAAACAATTTGTGGACTTTATCAAACAAGTCTCACCTGAGATTGTACAAAAGTACGCGCCCCAAGGCATTATTTGGCAATTCATCCCCCCAAACACTCCTCATATGGGTGGTTTATGGGAATCAGCTGTAAAAAGCTTCAAATCCCACTTCAAAAAAGTAGCTGGAAATCACAAATTCAATTATGAAGAATTCACCACCTTATTAATTCGAATTGAAGCCGTTCTCAATTCACGGCCACTCACAACACTCTCGCAAGATCCCTCTGACTTCACAGCCCTAACTCCAGGGCATTTTCTCGAAGGAGCACCCTTTCTGGCCATACCTGAACCAGACGTGGAGTCGCTATCCTTATTAAAGCGCTGGGAAAGAATTAAAATTCTCCATCACGATTTCAGCCGCCGATGAAAAGAAGAATACATAAAGGATCTCCATAAACGATACCGTTGGAAGACTCCTGAACAAGCACCAAAACTTGGAGATTGTGTCATCATCCATGATGATTGTCTACCGCTTACCGAATGGCGGCTTGGGTGCATAGAAAAGCTGCATTACGGCTCCGACGGTCACATACGAGTAGTTGATCTTCGGATGCAAAGCGGAACGCTCACCAGACCACTCGTAAAGCTATGTTTTCTACCAACCGTCAATAATAGCGACACAGCAAATCGCAAACAATCAACCGATTCTACCGCAATACAATAAAATAATCAAATCAAGAAGCAAAATCCGAAAAACACGTTAATAACCGTTAAAAATAACAAATAACTAATTAAAAACGGTCGATCAGTACGACGACTCATTCATGCCACATAGCGTGGCACGACATCCATATCGTTTATATGACAAATCTGCATAATCAAACAACTCTTTTATACAGATTAACATGGATGTGGATACGCCAATGACTCCAACGCCAACTGTGTGGTCGGCTACCAATTTGACACGCACTGGGCCTTCCCCAACGCCCCGAGCTGCAGCTGCAACTAACCCTGCAACAGCACCTGCAACAGCACCTGCAACGACACCGGTATCGGCACCAGCTCCTCGTGGTGGCACGCGACCACCTCCGACGCTATCATCACAGCCTTTAGAGGCAAATCGTATACGATGTCAAAAATGTCGGCGCCCACACCGCCTGCAACATTGTGAGATTTTTAGAGGTATGCGACCGTTGCAACGACAGCAAGTTGCCCAGGCACATGGGCATTGTCTAAACTGCCTGTTGCGTACACATGCGACTCAAGCGTGTGAGTCCACGGGTCTGTGCCAAACTTGCAGCAGACCACATCACACGCTACTTCATCGCACTTCGAGGCGCGTCGCCGGTCGGCCACCTACCCTTCGAAGCCGCGCAACAAGACCTCAACCCTCAGCTCGTGCGGTACACCCGCGGAATCAATACGGCGTCGACAGCCTAGACCGCAACCACGTCGTTCCACGGGTCTGAGCAACGTTGTGGCAACGCTCCAACAGCTGCAGCGACTACTAGTCTAATCATTTGCCTAGGGGGGCCGAGATGGCTAAATGACCACTCAATCCCCCTCACCATAAGAAACTGTCACAGCACACCGATTCACATCCCCACCACCACACCTACTTACCATACATTCCACATCACTACACCATGCACCAACACGTACACAAATACAACATCACCATGATCACACCACCATAAAGACATCAACAGATATATAAGGGACTAAAAGAAGGATCCCGATCGCTCTTTTTAGCATCGATTCGTCCGAAGCACAACGCATCTTTCGTTTCGCCTAAATTCGATCAACTTGGTTTTTTAGTAACGCTTTTAACGGTGAGTGTAACTAAATTTAATAAATTCAGTGCTTAATTACTAAAAGCTCGAAACTATTTTGTACACGAGCGTCACTTAATTTCTATTTAAATAAAAACATAGCAAGCAAGTCAGAAAATCTTTAATTTTACCGTTAAAAGACTTTGTTGCTGATGTACAACACCGAGCGAAGGCGGTCTATCGACAAGTGCTATAATTGTGTTTTTTACTTCAATGGTTGATTGAAGATAGCCTAATCGAGATAATTTATAAAGCATCACGTAGCGAAACTGAAATTTATTTACACGAATTATTCGATGCGAACGAAAATAGGGTAGAAAATTGAGACCCATAAAAGTTATGACATGAAATGCTAATGGCTTACACAAACACTGAAAAAGTTGATATTGACTTAAATAAGAAACTTATTTTACAAATAAGACTTTCGTTAAGTTCTCAAAATGCAAGACATATTGCTCCAATCACCCAAATAACATAGTGAATATTCACCGCGAAACTAGTATTGCGTCCCTGCATTTCCAGCTACGACCATATCGGTCTTGGACAAATAAGTATTACTGCAGTACATACTGTATATATGTAACCCACGTAGACATAATATCAAAACGTATTTATACAACGTGCGTTCCAAAGTAAACAGGACTTTTAAAAAAAATACAGAACGAATGGTTTTATCGGCAAAATCAAATAATTTTATTCAAAATAGTCTCCTTCTGCTTTAATACAGCTTTTTGCACGGTCCAGGAGCATGTCGAACGAGTGTTTTAGCTCGTTGCCCGGTATGACCACCAGTATGCCGGTGCAAGCCTTTTGAATGGCCTCCACGTCTGCATAACGCTTTCCTTTCATCGGTAAATGCATTTTTCCGAAAAGATAGAAGTTGCACGGTGCCATATCAGGTGAATACGGGAGTCATTGATTGTTAAAATGTGATTTTTGGTCAAATAATCGGCCACAAGCGTTGATCGATGAGACGGCGCATTATCGTGCAACAAACGCCATCTTCGCGTTATTCGCACCAAACGCTTCAAAACTCCAAGGTAGAATACCGCATTAACGTTTTGGCCGGGTGGAAAAAATTCTTTGTGGACAAAACCCTTGGAATCATAAAAACAAATCAGCATTGTCTTCACTTTTGACTGCGATCACGGATTTTAGTTGGCCGATATGTTCATCGTCATTTATGTCCTCATGACCACTTTGAAAACGTTGAAACCGCTCGTGCACTCTGCTACGGGATAGGCAATCATCACTATAACTTGTTTCATCAATTGCAACGTTTCGGTTGAAGTTTTACCAATTTTAAAACAAAATTTAATGTTGGCTCTTTGTTCGAAGCTCATTTTCGCACCCATGACAAAAACGTACTGACACTTAAAACGATATATAATAACTTCACATACAATAGATGAAATGTAATGAAATTTTTACTGGAAGTCGATAAAAGATAGCAGATTCTAACGCTGTTTACTTTGGAACTAACCTTGTATACAGAGATAATTTTAAAGCTTCTCGGAAAATTCATTAAAACAAATCGAGTAACCGCCATATCTTTCAAACAAACGGACTGGGACTTAAAAGTTATGCTGGTCAAATATATTGATCTTATAGATATGTTTGAAGATGAAATCGATCAATCTACGAAAATTAATCAAGAATCGGCTTGGAAAACCCCTACAGTTATGAAACATAAATATTTTAATACTAAATACCCAGCAAACATTTTGGATTTCATAAAGAATATGAGAAAACTTCTTAAAAGATGGGAAACTACTCGATTTCCTCTGTATAAAAAATAACTGAACAATATAACTAAATTTCTTAGCTACAAAATATCGGGTTTTCCAATATGCATGATATGATTTGTAAGTGTTTACAATTTCATCATCAAAAGATATACGCAAGAACAACGTTTACAAATTAATCAATTTTATTATCAAAATGATCGTTCCCGCATTACCACCTTTCGTGAAATTGTAACATTGAATGGCTTTCAAGAAGTTGTGATTTGACACCATTAGACTACTTCTTGTGGGGTTATTTGAAGGCATTGGTCTTAGGCAATAAACCAGACTCGCTTCAAGCTTTAGAAGTCAATATTGAACGTACTATTTATGACATACGACTTGATTTAGTGGCAAAAGTACTCGAAAATTGGGTTTATCGAATTCACCCCTGCAAATAAAGCCGTGGAGGTCATTTGAATGATGTTATATTCAGAACTTAATTGTATCGATTGTACTTCACACTAAATTAAAAACATTTAGATTTCCTGAACAATTAGAGTGCTTTGTTAAAAAAAAAAACATAACATTCTTATTGGAAAGCCTTTTATTATAATTTAAAAATCAAAACATTTCAACCTATATCAAGATACTTACACCAAGCATATCCTTTCGGAAAGCAGTTATAAATATAAGGAAACCAATTTTGTCAAATCCTCCTCTTAGAAAGCCCAATGCTTACTAGACAAAATGCGACAGGGGAAAAGCGGAAATCTTCTCAGAAAAATTAGCTAAAACATTTAGTCCACACACTACCACAACTGAAAGCTTCGCGATATGAACAAATAAAGAAGTTGTAAATGTAATTTAAACTATATAAGTATGAACCTAAAAAGTGTCCTGGACCTAAAAGTACCCCTGTAGTTAAAAATCTATCGCACAAAGCACTAACCAAGCTTGAATCTATAATAAACGCATGCTTAAAACCCAGATATGTCCCAATGACATGGAAGGTATCCGAAATCCTTATGATACACAAACCTAGGGGAAAGCGCACCCATGGTACTTTTGCAATTGGGTTCTACACCGTGACCTTCGTATCAAAATGGTTCGCCAAACGGTATCGAAACATGCAACGAGGTTCCAGTTTCATGTAATTGCTGAAGCCAGAAAGCTAGAAGAATCTAGAATAGCATGCGCAGACTTAAACGTACAAAGTTTCACGATTTTATAACAAAATAATAAAATATGTATTATTTAGTTTCTGAAAAAAAGCTTTCTAAAAGCGCTTGTAGATTTGCCTTATTAATTTTTATAAATATTGCTTGTTAGTACTTGTAATTCTATTTACTAGTCGCAGTTTAATGAAATCTAAAGCCTGTATTTATTTATTAAGTTTCAATAAAAAAAATCGATGAAGGAATAACACGAAATATATTAAAAAACTAAAGAAATTTCAAATCCAACCTCTTGTAAATAAAAATTATTTTCAAAAGTATAAATCGCGCTTTATTCTTTCATCTGCGAAAGGGCTTACTGTGGGTAGATATTAAAAGGAGACTTGTTTTTATAAGATGTATTTTAATCGATAAAGAAAGGCGTTTGCAGAATGTACAAAATACACATATTAAAAATAATCAAGGAGGTATTAACGAGGTTTTTAAGGATTAAGAAGGATTTACTTGTACCCACAGTTTCAGAAGTAAATCCAAAAACACATCAACGATTGCGAAATATGTAAACTTGGGACATTTGAAAGTTCCCAATAAAGAAAAGCTTAAACATTACACGTCTATACATATTTTTTCTAAATTGCTTAATACTTGGAAGATAAGAACTTGGCATTGATACTGAAGCCACTCAAGCAAGGAATCCAAATCCTTCGAAGCTAGCAGAGAGCAGATCTTCGAACAGAAGATTTTTCAGCAAAGCCCGTAAAAGTGGCTCTAGTGACGATCGAGCGCTGTATAAGGCAGCACTGACGATATACAAGTCTGAGTTAAGTAAAGCCAAGAGCGCCTCGTGGAAAGAATTCTGTGGAAGTGTAATGGGCTGTCATGAGTTCTCATGGTTTGGGCGCATTCTCGCGAAGAATTCTACTCCACTGGAGTAAGTGGAGAAATGATGTTGGTTGGACCATGATCAGTGAGGAGTCGTTGAAGCTATTCCCGGAGGCTCACTTTCCGTTGAACCATTCCGCTGAAGAAGTGCTACTGGTGGAGTTTCGGGAGGGATGTAAAACTTTGGTGGACCTTCTGGATGAACGTTACCTCACCTGGAGTTGAATTCATTCATGTATGTAGCAAAACTTCAAGCTGTAAAGCTGTAATTTTTTTAGACGGTAAATTTTTGTGTTTTATTTGCTGCAAATATTCAGATTTAATAATTTTAATTATTGTTTATTAGTTATTTGATTGCCGAGTCATCTTTTGTTTCATTTTGTTTTATTTTATTTTTTCTTATTATTTATCTCATTTTCTTTCTCTATTTACAGCTTTGTTGCGTTTATTTTTTTAATTATTCCAGTGCATCTAAAACTGCTCGCTACATTGCGTTTTCACAGTGCTTGGTTTTGATTAACAATTGTTATCTTAATTGTGTTAGTTTTTAATTGTAATTATTATTAACAAATTATATTATTACACTAATTACAATTATATTATATACCTATTAGTTTTTGTTTTACTTACTGTTTTTATTTAATCTTCTTTTAATCTTTATTGTTTTATAATTATCTCATGTAATTTTCTAAATTGTAACATTGAAAGTGAGTCAGATATTTCATATATTTCTATATTTCACGCTGGCTGTGTGATCTGCTTTCCCATCTGAACTGTGTGGGACTGACAGGTAGAATCTTAAATTCTAGTCATGACGGTAAGAGATTGCGTTGGTCCTGCTTAAATTGTAGATCGATTGAAATAAATCTATTTTAAGTTTTTAAGCAGACGCGCAATGGTTTCAATGAAATCGGTCGAGTTCTTGAAACCTTCATCGAAAAATTTAGGCATTACGAACAATTGTTCAAATCTTTTAAGTGCCTAAATAATTCTCCCAAATCTTCCAAGCCTGCCCCTAAGCGCACACGTCCTTCCGATCAAGTAATACCTAGTTCTTCTGTTCAGAAGAGTACTTCACTGCCGATATAAATCTTTCTTCGCCTTGCCCTCAAGGTGATAAACTGTCAACATCCTCTTAAAAACTATTTGGTGATAATGCCAGCTAAACATGTATATTCATTAGAAGATTTGGCAAGGATACCTCGGCTGAGGACATACAGTCTTACGCTTCGTCGCGTTGAAAAATTGATAATATCTATATCCGTAAGTTTAACTACAGTTAGGATAGAAGTATTCATATGTATCATCGCCTAAAGTAGACGGAGCTCTTAAAACAATTACAAAGATCTAAGGGCCACCTGGGGCTTTTGTACGCGAATTTTTGCCAAAACTTAGAAATCCTACCGAGAGAGAAATATTGTAGTTAAAATACCAAAAACAAACACGGAAATCAAAAATTGAGTGGTAGAAATTCGCTGAGTATTTATTATAAAAATGCTAGAGGTCTTAAAACAAATTTAACTGATTTGTACTTAAACAGTATTAATTATAATTTTCATATTATTGGGTTTACAGAAGCATGGGTAAAACCTCACATTTTTGATAATGAGATTTGAAACAACGAATTGCAAATATTTATTTTTGATTGGCTAAACCGAATCGTAGGAGGTGTTCTATCGTACTGCAAGTTTGATCTGAACCCCATTCCGAATTAAATTAATTTGGAAAATTTTTAGATTTAATATACGTTGATACCCCTTCAAAGTGTTCCGTTATTCAGAGTAATCATCTTGTTCTATCAAAGGACTCGTATCATCCTGTAACTGTCGAAATCATAGGCAATGTACTCGATAAGAATCTTCAAACTTCTATATTCTGTACACGGTTTAGCGGTGCAAAACTAACTTTAACAAGTAATGAAGGGCTAAGTTCGGATGTAACCGAACATTTTATACTCTCGCAAAGTCAAATGGTTTACTCGTTTGAAATTTCCTTGTGGATTGACCGATATTTTCGGTAAAAGGTCACCTATATGCACACATATTCAGTACCTAGGGGCTTGAACAGTTTTCGTTCGATTTAGACATTTTTTGGTCACAAGGTGGCATACTTTAAACACATTATTCACGCAAAGTTTTACCCCGATACAATCATTGTTGCTTGATTTGCATACTGGAAAGTAAAAGAGCCAAATGGAATATAAAATAGTGTTATATGGGAAACAGGCGTGGTTGTAGTCCAATTTCGCATCCCCAACATAGACATATGGAACGAATGTTATGCACCGAATATGGTTGAAATCGGTTAAGTAGATCCCAAGATATGGGTTTTCACCTAAAAGTGGGCGGTGCCACGCCCACTGCTAATTTTGAACGCGGTTCCTATAAAGTCATCTCATACCATCCTAGAGATAAAAATTAATGTCGCTGCCTTCTTTAGTGCTTGGTTTATCGCGCTTTTAGTATTTTCTAACAGAACCGTTATATGGGGAGTGCGGGAGTGTCGCCCCATTTCACCCATTTTCACACTGCAGGTAGAGGTGCTAAAAACATTTGCTTCCAGTGAATTTTGTTATTATATCTTTAGCAGTTTAGGAGATATGCACATTAAACCTATTAGGGGCCACGCCCACTTTAAAAAAAATTTTAACTGCAGATGCCCCTCCTTAATGTGGTCCTGTGTACCAAATAACAGTCGTGTATCTTATTGCGGAGCTTAGTTATGGCAATTTATTTGTTTTTGATTAATGGCGTTTTGTGGGCGTGGCAGTGGTCCGATTACGCCCATCTGCAATATTAACCGTCTCCGGTACCAAGAAACATGTCTACCAAGTTTCATAAAGATATCTCAATTTTTACTCACGTTACAGCTTGCATAGACGGACGTACGGACAGACTGTCACCCGGATTTCAACCCGTCTCCTCATCCTGATCATTAATATACATAACCCTATATCTAACTCGATTAGTTTTAGGTGATACAAACAATCGTTAGGTGAACAAAACTATTATACTCTGTAGCACCAGGTTGTGATAGTATAAAAAGTTAAATAAAGAATTTTCTACTTTAACTTGGCCTGATTACAATGGATATATTGAATTAAGTGTCTCGTATTTTAATAAATAATAGTAATTGTTAACAAAGGTAAAATCACAAATCTGTGGTTCTCGAAAGAATTACATTAATAAAATAACAGCCAAACTCAAGCCTATAAACATTAAAAAAAACTGGTTTACTTGGCGATTATTTTAAATATTCTGCATTGCGTCGACAGTATTCAGACCTCAACAAAAAATCTTATAATATTTATTTAGTTAAATAAGGTAAAAGAATAACATTGTACGAATTCCAAAATTGTTTTATGATTTCGTTAACTTCAAACGCAGGATTTCCAAATCTCCGTGCAAGATGAAATATAGGGTGGTCCATTTTGAGGTTCCCTACTTTTTGAAAGAAACAACAGAGAAAATTCAAAATTAATGCGGAATGTTTATCATCACTCGAAAAAACATTCCTTAGCATTTTGAAGATTATCTTTTTCAAATGTTGGCCGCGGCTACGTCTCAGATGGTCCATATGTTGAGTCCAATTTTCGATGACTCGTTCGATTGCCCGCATAGACTTTACACTTTACATATCCCCACAGGAAGAAGTCTAACAGTGGGTTATCACACGATTTTGGTGGCTAATCGACCGGCCCAAAACGTGAAATTATCTGCTCACCGAAGTGTTCTCAAGTGATCACGAGATCCAATTTCAGGTCAAGCGGCTTCAGTTCTTGCATAAGCTGTATTTTGTACGCTTTCAATATAAGATCTCGACGTAAAATGCGCCAAGTTTTTCCATACGTCAGTCCAAGTTGCTGCGAACGGCGTCGAATCGACTCTCCACGGTCTTCGTGTACACTCTCACATTTGACTGCTATATTTTACTGAACAAAAATGACATGACGGCTTGACACGGCTCACGTGTGATCTATCAAAAAAAGACTATTGAAAAAGGTACCTCTACTTGGATCACGCTATAAATCTACGAGTATATGACATGTGACAATTATATTACTGTACTAATCCTTCCTATCAGCAAGTACTCTTTCCGAATACTTCAATTAACACTCCACCTATTTCTAAAGAAAAGTCTTACTTAATTCAAATAAAGAGATAAGATCGTGCAACCAATAACTCGGGTAAAATTTGTAATATCTTAACTTGGTACCATAATCAGGTTAATATAGCAGATTGGTAAATTTGAACCATTACCATGCACAAAAACTGCCGTTAATCGAAAAAATGTAAATATACCTATATAATATATTGAATAAGTCATAAATTATTCCTAAATTTTAAGATTGATAGGTGGATTCACATAAAAAGAGATTCAAACTTGCTGAGAAAATTTTTTCTAGCGCCTCATCATATATTATGAGGATATGTTAAATCGAATAATAACATCTTCCGCCGACGGTGTGTTATAAACTATTAAAAGGTCAGTAACTTGTTAAAAAAAAGTGTCACAAGCATTCAATTAGCAATCTGTAAGATATATTAATGAAAAAAGAGCAGGACTTTTCCTGATAATAATAGCGTGCTCTGTTGCTAAAAAACTATAAAATCGGTTCGGTACTTACCTAGCACCCATTTATTCATTATAAGGATATTCAAACATCCGGATGACTTTATATCGTATAAACCGGTCAATATGTAGGATATTGAGGCAAAATGAGGTGCATCTATTTTATTGGATATGCTGTACTTTGTTGCTGAATAAAAATGCACTCCATGCAATGAATTTCGTTATTTCAGAGGGTTTTATGAATATATTGGTTAATGTGTGAGTGACTGTGAGATTGAGTGACTTTATAATATAATATATCCATAAATATGTGTAATATTTTAATACAATTAAGTTGACATCTCATCCTTAAACATACATATATAGTTTAGCTCTAATTATCAATGAAATCAATGCAGACCTTGTTCTATACCAGATATCCCTAATATATTGATTCTCAGTCCTCTGGTTGACTCTTAGCTTACAGGATAACGAGACGAGTCGAATTACAGATGACTGTCTGCACGTCCTTGTGTCCGTCCGTGCAAGCGATAGCTTGAGTAAAAACTCAAATATCGCGATGAGACTCATTACACCAGTTTGTGTTTCGGTATTTCATGTGTCATAATTGAACTATTACCATCCCACAAAAGTTTATTTGGTATCGAAGTATGAGAACTATCTGTGGTTTAAGACTTTTGAAAGTTGGTGTATCGCCCGCTAATGGGTTTCACACTAAGAACTTAACGTTCGCTCGACCCCTAACCATTTTTAGGGTTTTTTTATATTCATACATTTATATACATTTTCGTACCGTTAGTAGCATTTATATATATGTCCGTTAATGTTTTATAAAATAAAATAAATAAGTTATATTTTAATTCAAATTATATTAGGTTTATACCTCTTTAGGTTAGGTACTATCCGAAACGAGACACTAAACTTTTTTCGCCAATTCTATTTTAAAATTTTGAACTTATTAGAAAGAACTTTTTATTCATCAATATCTATTTTGTCCCTTTCAAAGTAATCCCACTCGGTTATAATACACTTGTGCCAACGCGTTTTCCAATTCTCGAAGCACTTTTGAAATGCGCTTTTCGGTATGGCCATCAGCCCTTTCTTCGATTCTGACTTGATCTCATCAATTGTGGCACTTCGCGGACTATTTTGATATAAAGGTCACGGTGTAAATCCGAATTGCGTATGTACCATGGGGCATTTTCCTTTTTCACAAAATTTTATTTTGGAACCTTTGCACAGTCAGACTTGAACTCCGTATATCCAGATTAGTTTCAATGTTTGATTATATATTAAGATTTTATTGCGTGTTTTTAACGGTGATTTCGCCCCGATTAGCCAGTTTATTTTATTAGATTTTAATTTTACCTTGTTGTGTGTGCTCTTTTCATTTCAGTGCTGCATCTAGCTTCATGCCATGATATTTCGTCGAGGTGGAGTGCGGGATTACGAGTACTTTACTCCGAATATATAAGGATATCTAACACTTTTGTTTGTGTATATTACGTGTATTGACTTCGTCGCGTTTAAAGTTATGCACCATCTCTGTGTCCATTCCACTATATGGTTAATTGAAAATTGCATTCTATTGGACGGATCTACTTCATTTTTACCAGTCGTTAGTCGGCGTAGGCATGTCACTAGCAAACAAGATTTATAGGAGTGGCCCTAGGACACTTCCTTGAAATACACTTGTTTTTATTGACAGTAGATTGGAATATGCTAGACCTGCTTGATTCTGGAGTAGCGATTGCTTAAGTAAGAGGCAAGTAGATCAGTTATATTCTGTGGAAGGAGGAGTCTTAATTTATGTAAAAATCCATGGTGCCACACTCTATCGAACGCCTGAGCTACGTTTAGAAAAACAGCTGTGCAAATGTTCTTATTTTCTATTGCATTTTCTATTATGCGTGTTGCGCGATGTATGAGATCCTCACTATGTTTTCAAGTTTTCTGATAATGACAGCTTCAAGTAGCTTAGGCAAAATAATCAACAATGAAATTGATATAACAAGGCTGCATGTGTGCTTTCCCTAGATTTTTGTATCGTAATGATTTGGATTTCCTCCATGACATTGGGACATATCTGCGGTTAAGGTGAACAATTATTATCGATCTATGATATAATAATGCTAGTTTTAAAGAAATTTACATTTCTTTATATTCCAGCTGCGGTAAGGTACCATGGAACACGAGCGGACTAAATGTTTTAACTAATTTCTCTGAAAAGATTCCCGCTTTTTCCTCGTCACTTTTTGCGTAGTATCCATTGGGCTTTCTGAGAAGAGGATTTGACAAAATTGGTTTCCTAATATTTTTAACACCTTTCTAAAGGTGAGTATATTTGTGATATGATCTAGATATAGCTTGAAATGTTTTGATTTTCAAATTATTTTTAATTTAAATTAATTATTAAATTTTTTGTTGCTGAGAAGCTTAGTTATATTGTTCAGTTCTTCTTAATAGTGAGGAAATCGCATATTTCGCCATTTTTTATGAAGTTTTCTCTTTTTATTCTTGCTTCAAAGTCCATTTGTTTGTTTGAAAGATATGGCGGTAGCTCGATTTGTTTTAAAGTGAGTGGTCTGAATTTAAGTCCAAGCCATTTTCCACGGTATTGAAATTCTTGGAAATTTGCCGAATGATGAAAAAATCTATCAGATCAGGTAATTTTTTTTGTGTCAGAAGGCCAGTAAGTCGGTTTGCCAGTACACATGAAGTCACATTCAGTTGCTACAAACGCTGTAAGGAGCTCTCGCCCCATTTTTTTTTGAAACTCTTGAACCCCATTGCGAGTGTTTCGCGTTAATGTCCCATGATGAATTTTCCGTGAAGCTTTAAAATGATTTCTGTATGTGGCCCCGCCCATAATTTCAGTGTCTTGTGCTTTTTTTTTTAAGTTCTCATTTTGAAGCTGGTTGAATAAATGTAATGCGACGGTACATATGTTTACCAGTATAGGGTCCCAGCTGTCTGTGGGAATATTTTGTGTCGATAGAACCGACAAACAATTTGAAACAGTTCATTGTAGTCTTATAAATTCTTCACTGGTTTCTTTTTGAATTTTAGGGAAATTTATTAGTGTCGTTACTTCTTTATCGACCAATATTCTTTCATTTTCATATCTTGCTTTTAGAGCTTCTCAAGCCAAATTAAAATTGTCGTCAATTAGTGCGAACTGTATGTTTAGTTTTGTATCGGAGGCGATACAATTTTTGCGCTTTTGGTAATTTTGGATGGTTGATGTATACGGCTGTAAACATGTCCCGGAAGGACGGCCAATCTTCATAAATTCCATTATATATCTGTGTCACATGCGGGTACCTCTAGATGGATGTCTGAACTTGCCTCTTGACTTTGAATTGATAGCAGCTCTACTCTCGAATGTGGAGTAGGTGCAATAGCTTTTATTAGCTTTAATTGATCGGAGATCATAACTTTGTAGCTTCATAATGGTCTAAGCAGCTTTCATATATTGCGTAAGCCGATGATTTAAAATTGTGTGGTAGATTTGAATTGTCATGAGCCGTTTGAAGACGAGTCCAAAAATTGTAAATATTTTGTTTTTTTATTTCCAATAACGATTCAGAGATGTCTTGAATCGGTAACGATGAAAATCGAGCGCAATATCGTATTAATCTGTCACTCTCAGAAATGAATTTTGTGGAACAAATATCTTTGCCTTTTTGTGGTAACCTGTTTTGCGCGTGTAGCTTCTGCAGGTATAATTTGATTTTTATCCACATTCATCATTTTTGTAATATGTTAAAATATTTGTCAAACCGAATTAAAATTTTCTCAGTGTTAAGTATATATGAAGCGATAAATGATAATTTTTACCGAATACTCTTTTAGGTGAATAAGAGTTTGATATTTAGAATTATATTTTAAAAACGTGTATTTAATGTTAATAATACCGTTTTGTATTTATTTGCGTATATTTTTACAATATTATTTATCCCGATTGTAAATTATATTTTCTTAATTTAATTATTAAGAACCGCAATTTTAACAATACTTTTTATGTCCTTATATTGAGGTATTTAGGCACACCCTAATACACGGACTTGTATGTATACAAGTATATTTATAGTCCAGTCATTATAGTAAGTTCACCTCGGAATTCAGATACCCAGCTGTAAGTCTGTAAATACTTGTATATTGACACCCTAAAAGTTTTCTCAATCCTACATATGGTAGGGTGTACGCAACTATTAAATTTCAAGGTCAAAGGTCACAAAATCGGTTTTTTGCGCTTTTTTGTAAATATCTCATTTCCTATGGATTTTTTGCTATTGGTATTTATTATCAATATTGTAGAATACAAAATTCTCTACAAATTTTGTTTAAAAATTTTTTTCATACGGTGAACCGTTTTCGAGATAGAGGGCTTAGAGCGCGCGGTCACAGCATCACTTCAGGTCAACCGGTGCCTCCGATCAAAAACGCGCCATATATAGTTGATGAACTATCGATAAATCAATGATTATAAATATTTGTCAATTTTTATTAACTATTATATTATATTTTATCATTTTCTTCATGCCTTAAATCTTTATCTATTCAATAATACTGATCACCGTTTCCTAAAATTAAAAAATAATGAAGGGAAAAACTTAAATCTTACTATAATTATATTCCCATTAACACTACTGACATTTTAATTAGAAAATAATTAATTGCATCTTCTTTAAAATCTGTAAATTTGTAACTAATAGGACAAGATATTGATTTACTCATCATTTTAATTGGGCGTACACTGTCTTACGAACAAGAAATTTTCTTTAGAAAAGTTGGGAAAGGCAATGTAAAAACGGAGATATACTCGACTAAAAGTTTTGATAATTATCCTCATTCCAAAACACATATTTTATTTCTGCACGCATTAAGTGGATGTGACACAACTTCTGCGCTTTTTAATAAGGGAAAAAAAACATTTTTAAAAGTTTTTGAGAAACTGACCAATTTGGATGAACTAGCTGCAGCATTTGAGAAAGAAAATTGTTCGGCCCAGAGATTATTAGAGAGTGGAACTCAAACCTTATTGGCAGTCTATAATGCTCCGAAATCTGTGAAAAGTCTCGATCATCTTCGTTATATGCATTACGTCAAGTCTACAAAACTTAATAAACATGTGCAGCTTTCAAATATTCCACCAACAAGTGCAGCTGCTCATCAACATTTCGAACGTGTATATTATCAAGTTCAAACTTGGTTAGGGCATGATTTGGAACCCCAGGTATGGGGTTGGGCAATGCGAAACGATTTTCTGGAGCCTATTATGACAATTTTACCACCTGCTCCAGAACATTTGCTAAATACAATTTTCTGCAACAGCAAGAGTGGTTGTGGTTCGCGATGCTCTTTAGCGTGGCCAATGTAATGGGCAAGCTTGTCTCAATGCTCTACCATGTCAAGATGGAACTTTTGACCCCGAAATCATGGAAGAACTTGAAACAAATGTCGTTGAAGACGATAATTATTTAATCGTTTCAGTTAGACACTCACCTTTTTGCACTTTAAAGAAAAATAATACGGCGTATAAAAAAAGGAACACGGGCGGAAACTTGCGGACGTCTGATCGGGGCGATTCGCTGGTGAGAAAGAAAGTTTTTGGTCTATTGTTACTCCCTTTTGAGTGTTGGGTAGTGTAGAGTTGTGGTAGGATGTGATGTGTATGAGTGGGTGGTCTGTGTGGTGTGATGTCTGCAGGGGTGGTGTGTGTTTGTGTGTGTTAATGGGTGGAGTCTTCTTGTGGATCGTGTTGATGTGATGTGTTGGCGCTCAGTGGCGCGTATGGAGGGGGGAGGCGTAACTCATCTAGCCATCCCGGCCCCCCTAGGCGAATTTTAGCCTAGCAACCGCTGTAGTTGCTGCAGCGTGGCAACAACGCTGCTGAGGCCAGTGGAGCGGCGGTATGTTGGCCTGGGCTGCCGACGCCGTGTTGATGCCTCCTGTCGCCTCGGTCCGGATGGAGGTGGAACTGCCTGTCTTCGGTGGTGCTCCGGATGGCTGCTCTGCTGCGATCTGCGGCTTGGGGCGAGTTGTCGCCCGACGGCCCGCTTTGGGGTGCGGTGCAGCATAGTATGGTGCTGTCTATGGCACAGCTGGCAGAGCGTAACCGACGTACACTTCGGAGTCGTGTGGACCGTAGACAAACAGTTGAGGCAGTGCCCGTGCGCTTGGGCAACCTGCTGACGTTGTGGTGGCTGCATGCTTCGGAAAATGCTGCAGTGTTGCAGCCGGTGTGTGCGTCGACACAGTGGGCATCGGCGGTGTTGAGGTACCGTTGCCGGTGCTAATGAAGGTGGTAGTGGTCGCGGGCCATTACGGGGAGCGGTTGCAGGGACGATTGCCGCTGCGGTTCGTGGTGTTGCAGTTGCCCCAGGGCGCGGCACATTGATGGCGGACCTCACAGCTCGCGTTGGTGTTGCTGCCATATCTACTTCCATATTGATCTGTATGAAGAAGTTGAAATGATTATACATTTGTGGCATGTAAATTTATGGCGAATGTGCCACGGTGTGTGGCAGGAATGGATCGTCAATTTGATCGGTTGTCAATGGTTAGAATGTTTGGTTTATAACGGTTTTGTCATTTGCGGGTTTATTGGTTAGTTATACGACTAATTCATTTGCGTCGCGGTAATATCGGCGGATTGGTTGTTATTTGCGGTTTTGTCATTAGATACGGTTAGCAGAAAACATAATTTCACGAGCGGTCTTGTCAGCGTTCCGCTTTGAGTGCGGAGATCAACTACTCGTATATGACCGTCGGAACCGTAATATAATTTTTCTACGCGGCCAAGCCGCCATTCTGTGGGGGGTAGACAATCATCGTGTATGATAACACAGTCTCCAAGCTTTGGTGCCTCTTCTGGAGTTTTCCATCGGTACCTTTTATGAAGGTCCTTGATGTACTCTTCCTTTCATCGACGGCTGAAATCATGATGGAGAATTTTGATTCTTTCCCATCGATTTAATAGGGATAGCGACCCCACGCCTGGCTCAGGTATGGCCAGAATGGGTGCTCCTTTGAGAAAATGCCCTGGAGTTAGGGCTGTGAAGTCGGAGGGATCTTGCGAGAGTGTGGTGAGTGGCCGTGAATTGAGAACGGCTTCAATTCGGAATAATAAGGTAGTGAATTCTTCATAATTGAATTTATAATTTCCAGCTACTTTTTTGAAATGGGATTTGAAGCTTTTCACAGCTGATTCCCATAAACCACCCATATGAGGAGCGCTTGGGGGGATAAACTGTCAATTAATGCCTTGGGGAGCATACTTCTGAACAATTTCAGGTGATACTTGTTTAATAAAATCCACAAACTGTTTTTCAGTGGCTCTTTGGGCTCCAATGAAGGTTTTGCCGTTATCGCTCATTAGTTTTGAGGGGAAGCCGCGTCGTCCGACGAAGCGAGCAAATGCCGCGAGAAAAGGCTCCTTAGTCAGACTTGTACATAGCTCGAGGTGCACTGCTTTTGTCGTAAAACAGACAAAGACAGCCACATAGCCTTTCATTATGGTGGGTGACCTTAGCATGGACGCCTTTACTTGAAAAGGCCCAGCAAAATCGACACCTGTGACTGTGAAAGGCAGAGCGAAGTTACAGCGTTCCGGTGGAAGTGCTGCCATAATCTGCTTTCGCAACTTCTGCTTATGCAGAGTGCAGATCTTGCACATGAAAATGCATTTTTTTATTTGGGGCTTAAGTCGGGGAATATAGAACTCTTGGCGGACTATATGTTGCATTAGGCGATGTTCTGCGTGGAGCATAAGTAAGTGGATATAATTGAGAAGTAAAGTGGCAAGTCGAGATTTCTCTGGTATGATTAGAGGATGGCGTTCGTTATACGTTAGGCTTGAATTGGCAAGCCGACCATTCGCACGAAGCAGAACTTTCGTGTCTAGGAATGGGTTAAGAACTAAGAGTGAACTCCTTTTGTCAATGGGTTTTGATTCTCTTAATAGTGTTATATCGCGGCTGAAGTAGCGCGTTTGAGTTGATGCGATTAGAGCGACCTTTGCCTTTTGCAATTCCAGGTGCGTCAATGTATCGCATTGGGGGTACTCTGAGGGAACTCCCTTAACTTTAATTTTAAGTCGCTCAATGAACTTTAACATATAGGCGATTACTTTGAGGGCTCGGGAGACCGATGAAAATCGCTCAAGGATGTCAGTATCCTCCACTGATGTGTGAAAAGAATCGATTTTTCGACTTTCTGGGGCAATTATATTGCGCATGGGCGATTGTGGCCAAGAATCCGGAGATTCTGTTAACCATCGGGGGCCATTCCACCAGAGGGTGGTGGTGGCAAGATGCAGCGGTTTGCATCCTCTTGTACCTAAATCAGCAGGATTGTCAGCACTGGCCACATGTCGCCAAGTGGCTGATCCTACTAGGTCAAGGATTTGAGACGTTCAATTGGAAATATACGTCTTCCATGCATGTGGTGGTTTTTCTAACCAGGCGAGTACGATTTCAGAATCGGACCACAGATATAGTTTGTATTTTGCCATGTTTAAATGCATTCGCACCATGGATACTAGTTTGGCTAGTAGTAGCGCTCCGCACAGTTCAAGTCGTGGCAGACTTATTGTTTTTAACGGAGCTACTTTCGCTTTTGCTACTAGTAAGTGGCTTTTGGTCGCAATGTCGCTTTGTGTGCCAACATATATAGTTGCGCAATATGCCTTTTCAGAAGCGTCGCAGAAGCCGTGTAGTTCGACTTTGTGCTCTGGGGCATAATTTACCCAACGTGGGATTTGTATCTGTGAGATATCGTTTAGATTGTTTGCAAACTGAGACCACTTTTCTAAACGAAGTGGTTTTACTTGTTCGTCCCAGTCGGTTCCATCTAACCATAATTCTTGTATTAGGATTTTGGCTTGTATCATAACTGGCGAAAGCCATCCTGCGGGGTCGAAAAGTCTCGCCACAGAGGATAGAATTTGTCGCTTTGTTATGGCAGATAACGCAGATATTGACTCTGTAGTGTATGAAAACTGGTCAGATATCGCATTCCATTGGATCCCCAGAGTTTTTGTTGTACTTTCCTTTTCGAATTTAAGGAAATTAGTATCTAACAAATTTTCATGTGGTATATTTTTTAAAATATTAGGGTGGTTCGCCGTTATCTTTTTCAACGGAAACCCTGCGGTTTTGAGGGCTTTTACCACTTGTGATAGTGATTCGTATGCTTTTGGAAGACTGTGACTTCCAGACAGGATATCGTCTACATACGTTTGTGTTTTTAACACCTGGGTTGCCAGAGGAAATTCTGACTTGGTGTTTTCTGCCAATTCGTGCAATGTTCGAATGGCTAGATAAGGAGCACAGTTGACGCCAAAGGTAACTGTTTTTAATTTATAGTCGCGGAGTGGCCTATAGGGGGATTTTCGGAAAATAATTCGCTGAAAATCCTGATCGTCTTTATGTACGACTATTTGTCTATACATTTTTTCGACGTCTCCGTTGAATACGTATTTGAATATACGCCAATTTAAAATAAGTAGCATTAAATCTGGTTGGAGTGTGGGTCCCGTAAATAGGATATCATTTAGGGAGTTCCCCGAGCTAGTAGATCTTGATGCATTAAAAACAACTCTTACTTTAGTTGTTTTTTTGTCTGGCTTTACTACTGCGTGATGAGGCAAGTAAAATGAGTAGTATTTGATGTTGATGATTTTTTCGCATGGACTTACTTCCTCCATGTGGTCTAAATGGAGATATTCTTCCAACACACCATCATATACTGGTTTGAGTTCGCCTTTTTTAAGTAGGGATTTTTTCCATACTTTGAAACTGCTGTATTGCAGAGGTGCGAGAGTGACCTAAGGCGATGGTGTTGGGAAATTGTTGTTTTAGTGGTAGTACGACGTACGACGTACCGACCATTATCTGATCTAGTAGTTGTGGCTTTGTAAAAGTCTTCACAATACTGATCTTCAGGGGTTGTGATTGATATGGGGGGGAGTTCTTCTAACTCCCAAAATTTTTTCAATTGTGAATTGAGGTATTCGTTTGAGATTTCCTCAACCTGAGTGGTCATGGTGGTAACTGGTTCCGAAACTAGTCCACTTAGGATCCACCCAAAAATAGTGTTTTGTGCGAAAAGTGTATTCGAAATTTTCTCAATACCTTCGAATATTATCTGTGGTATGAGATCGCTGCCTAATAGAAGGTCTATTTGCGCGGGAGTGTTGCAGTTGGGATCTGCTAGCTTAAGGTGTGAAACCTTTTGCCAATGCTTGCTATTTATGTGATAGCTTGGACGCATATTTGTAAGTTGCGGTAAGACTATAGCTTCGGCTTGTATGTGCTTATCCGCTTGGGAGGAAATTAGGGTAATGGGGCAGATTTTATTTGAGTTTTGGACTACTCTTCCGCCCATTCCCGTGATTGCAAAATTGGTTAGTTTTGTTGGCAGTTGTAGCCTATTTTGAACCCTAGACGCTATGAATGATCGTTGTGATCCTTCGTCTATTAAGGCCCTAAGTTTAAACAGTTCTCCTCGGTGTTCGATGGAGACGACTGCTGTGGGTAGTAGTACTCTACTTTGATTTTCGCTGTGTAGCGTTTGGGTTTTTAATGCCTTTGAGCAGCATGGTGCTTCTTGGCAATTATCGGGATTTCGCACTTCGGGATTTGCTGTTGCAACTAAACCCGTGGCTCTTTTCGTATTTGCGCTGTTTGGGGGTGAGCTGGAAAATGTGTTGTAATGCAGCATTGAATGATGTCGTTTATGACAATAAACGCAATTAAATTTGCTTTCGCACTCTTTAAGTGTATGTGCATGTGATAGGCAATTTGTACAAAGTCTTTTTGTTCTCACAAAATTGTTCCTATCGACAATATTTAATTTTTTGAATTTATCGCAAGATTTAAGTTTATGCCCTCCTGTACACAGTTCGCATGACGTTTGTTTATACTGTTCTGACGTGAACGATTGATTTTTAAAAAAAGCTTCTATTTAAATGGTTATTGCTACTGGTTTGGGGTCTATTAAAGCTTCTATTGAGGTCGTTTTGAACGTTTTTAGTTCTAACTAGTTTTTTGTCTACCCTTTCTGCTATTTCATATTGGGTAGTTAGAAATTCTTTCATTTGCTGCCACGTTGGGCATTTTTTCCGAGATGAGAGCGATTGCTCCCACAAAAGTAACGATTTTTCTGGTAATGCCGCGGTGCATATATTTACCAGAATAGGGTCCCAGCTGTCTGTGGGAATATTTTGTGTCGATAAAACCGACAAACAATTAGAAACAGTGGATTGTAATCTAATAAATTCATCACTTGTTTCTTTCTGAATTTTAGGCAAGTTCATTAGTATCGTTACTTGCTTATCGACCAATATTCTTTCATTTTCGTATCTCGCTTTTAGAGCTTCCCAAGCCAGATTGAAATTATCGTCATTTAGTGCGAACTGTTTGACTATGACGCCTGCTTGACCTTTTGTTTTGTATCGGAGGTGATACAATTTTTGCGCATTTGTTAATTTTGGGTGGTTTATGTAAACGGCTGTAAACATGTCCCGGAAGGACGGCCATTGTTCATAACCACCATGAAAGATTTCTATATCACATGTGGGCACCTTGAGATGGATGCCTGAACTTGCTTCATGACTTTGGATTTGTGGCAGCTCTACTCTTGGCTGATTAATTTTAATTGATCAGAAATCATAGCTTTTGTTTCTTCGAACTGGTCTAAGCAGTTTTCGTATTTTGCGTAAGCCGAAGATTTGAAATTTTCTGGTAAATCTGAGTCGTCAGATTCTACAATTGCGTCATATGCAGATTGGAGACGTGACCAAAAATTGTCAAGATTGTCTTTTTTGATTTCTAATACCGATTCAGAATTATTTTGAATCGGAGAAGAAGAAAATCGAGTGCAGTATCTTATTAAGCTGTCACTCTCAGCAATGAATTTACTGTATGTGATGTCTTTCCCCCTTTTTTGCTTTGTAGCACCTTGCTTTGAGCGTGTAGCTTCTGCAGGTGTACATGGACTTCTTTCGTCAGAAATCATTTTTGGAATTTTCAGCAACTGAGTTGTTTTAGAATCTTTCGAGTCTGAGCTCATTTAAGAGATGCGCCGAAATAAAATAAAATATTTTCAATGTAAGAAATATATGTATAATATTTGAAACCTCTTTTAAGAAAGTAAGGGTTTTTGGTTTTTTTTTTTTTTTTTAATTAACAAATTAATAACTTTTTTAAACTCGTATGAGTACTTAACTCTTTTATGATAATAAGAGTTTTTATTTTATGAAATGAATTAATTACGCGTATTTCGTGTTTTATCGCTTTTTTTTTTCCTTTAATATTATTTAATTGATTAATATTAAACGCAAATGTTTTTTATTTTTACTTTTATTTGTAAGTATTATGTGTCCGTAATTCCTATAGGGTATACCTATAAGCGGATCAGCTGATACATATGTACTTGTCGTTATGCGCAATTGAGAGCTCGTCTTAGAGATCAATGCACTTTGTACATATGTATGCATGTAATCTATTATGTTTTAATATGCTTTGCGCAATCCTGCTTGTTTTTGTTGGTCAAAGAACAAGGGGTATTGCGAGTATGTGCCAATGTGGACTTAGAATATTATATGTATATATGCAATCCTACTTGTTTTTGTTTAACAAAAAACAAGGGGTATTGCGGAATATTTGCCAATGTGGACTTTGAAGCGAAGTACTTATGTATTTTTGTATACCTGTGTATATATACGCAGTGCGAAAAGACCGCGAAAAGGAAAGAATATACCGCAGGTATTCTTGTAAAATGTATGTATATACGTATGGATTTCACGTAATATATTTTTGCGGAATATATATACGCAGTGCGAAAGGACCGCGAAAAGTAGAATAATTTACCGCAGTTGTTCGAGTAGAATTAATATATATATGTATGTATATACATTTTTAGTGATATATGTATGTATATATTTATATATGTTAAATATAATATATATTTGTATATGTATGTTAAAATTTATTTTGTACGTTTTGGCATTTGTTTGTGTTTTTTTTCTTTTGATTTGCCTTTGCTTATTTTACGCAATCCTGCTTATACTTGATTAAGGGGTATTGCTGGAAATTGGTGCAAGTAAATACTTGAATTATTTAGTTTTAGAAATGTTTTTGTGTATTTGACACAACGGTAAGCATTTAGGTAATCAAGAGTTCGTTGGATATATATTTTTTACCAAACTGTTTTATATCTTAGCGGTATTTTGGTTTTTACCGGAAAAGAAACCGAAATATAGAAACAGTTTGGTAACCGCTTTTTTTATTATTGCCTTTATTAAGACGGATTTTTGTAAAAAATAAACCGCAAAGGCATAAATTTCAACATACATATAATATTAAGAGGATATATACATATACTAAATGGAATCGATACGACTCACTTTGGGGTTTCCGCCAAGGGGTTTTGGGGACAATATTTTAGCTATGTGCCTGTGCCTGTGCGTGTGCCTTTCGTTGTTGCCCAGTCCTTTGCTGCTTGGCTGCGGTGGGTGATTTTGGTGAGCTGGAGTGGTTTGGTTGTTGTTGTTTGCTGGTACGGTTTTTTATTTATTTAGTTCGCGCCCGTTCTGTATTTTTATGTATGTATTTTTGTTGTTTTTTGTTGAAATTCGCGCCCGTTCTGTCTTATTGATTATTTCCCGCACGTTGTTGGTTTTTCTTGCTTTTTTTTTTTTTGTTATGTATATATGCTTGTGCCACTTCACTTCACTCACCTTCTTCTGTTCTTCTTTTTTTTTTTGTTTTCTATGTGTATATGTCACTCCACTGTACTGCACTTCTATCTATGTAGAACCTCTTTTTTTTTTGATTTTTTTTTTTTTTGTATGTGTATATATGTTTTTCACTGCACTGCACAGCACTTATGTCGTTTTTTTTTTGTTTTCTATGTGTTTTTTTTTTTTTTTTTCACTGCACTGCACAGCACTTATGTCTTTTTTTTTCTCGAATTTATAGGTTTTTTTTTTTTCACTCCATAGTGCCGCTCACTATGGCTCGAAGGACCAATATTTAATCGTTTCAGTTAGACACTCACCTTTTTGCACTTTAAAGAAAAATAATACGGCGTATAAAAAAAGGAACACGGGCGGAAACTTGCGGACGTCTGATCGGGGCGATTCGCTGGTGAGAAAGAAAGTTTTTGGTCTATTGTTACTCCCTTTTGAGTGTTGGGTAGTGTAGAGTTGTGGTAGGATGTGATGTGTATGAGTGGGTGGTCTGTGTGGTGTGATGTCTGCGGGTGGAGTCCTCTTGTGGATCGTGTTGATGTGGTGTGTTGGCGCTCAGTGGCGCGTATGGAGGGGGGAGGCGTAACTCATCTAGCCAATAATGAAGACCAGTTTGAAATTTACCAGCAGCCGGAAGACGACGATGTAGAGGAAGAAGATGATTAAAATTATAAATTGTAGTTTTTGTACCCTTTATTGCATTTTTTTACTTTTAATAAAAATAAATGTATTGAATGATATTTTTTAATATATTTTTTATATTTTTTTTTATCATGTAAGAAGTTATTAATATTAATAAGGTTTAAATTCAAATATAATTCCTATATTTTCATTAACAATTCTGCAATTTCATGGGCAGGTAAGTGTTGTTAAATAAATTAATACTGAATAAAAAGTGGATAGGTTAGGAAAAAATGATAAAATATAATATAATATTTAATAAAAATTGACAAATATTTATAATCATTGATTTATCGATAGTTCATCAACTATATATGGCGCGTTTTTGATCGGAGACACCGGTTGACCTGAAGTGATGCTGTGACCGCGCGCTCTAAGCCCTCTATCTCGAAAACGGTTCACCGTATGAAAAAAATTTTTAAACAAAATTTGTAGAGAATTTTATATTCTACAATATTGATAATAAATACCAATAGCAAAAAACCCATAGGAAATGAGATATTTACAAAAAAAAGCGCAAAAAACCGATTTTTGTGACCTTTGACCTTGAATAGTTGCGTACACCCTACCATATGTAGGTTTTGAGACAACTTTTAGGGTGTCAATATACAAGTATTTACAGACTTACAGCTGGGTATCTGAATTCCGAGATTCTTTCCTAATTTAAGCTTAAATGACTGGACTATTATGTGCTTGTGCGATTGAGAGCTCGTCGAAGAGATCAATACACTTTGTACATTGGTTTGCACGAATTGTTTGTGCGTAGGTATGGTGATGTTCTAATGCAATTGAGATCTCGTTGAAGAGATCAATGCGTTTTTTTTGTATGCAATCCTGCTTGCTTTTGTTTGCCAAAGATGCCGTAAGTATATATAAATTGCGCTTCTATATTTTTGCAATAGAAAGAGAGCGTGAAAACGATATTAATAATATGCAGGTATATCCCGACTGCACGTATATATACCTATATATATGTTTTTAATAAAGCAATTAATGTAGCAATGGTTTTATGTTTCTTATGCACTTTTAGCTAAGTTTTGATATATACGTATATGTATATGTATAATAAGAATAAGTAGGTATATTATATGCATTAAGTAAACATGCTTTAATGTATGTTTGATGTTTTCTCCTTGTTTTGTATTTATGTAATTGTTTACGTTTTATAATTTTGATTTTGCCTTCGCTTGCTTATTTTAAGCAATCCTGCTTATAGCTTTCTTAAGCATAAGGGGTATTGCCGGAAAATTTTGGGAAGTAAATATAATACTTCAATTTTGGTTTTAGAGGAGAGTTAAGCGTGTATGAAATACACGAATGTAAGCATATACATATAGGCCTTCAATTTATACTTATTTATTTAGTGATAGATATATATGTATGTATATTAGAATATACCACTGCCGAGCCACTGCAATTTCTTTGTTTTTCACTCCACTGCTTTAATTTTGTTACTAGGACGTAAAATTATAGTGCCTTTCGTTTAGGCTCCAAGAACCATGAAAAAATGGGTGCCCAATTTATTTAAACTGCCCACTGAATTTAAATTGTTGATAATTCACTTACACTCGCGTTAAATATTATACATACTTGTATGTATGTAAGTGAAAATGCGGTTGATTTCGGATACGAAATAAAAGGAGTCTTTCATTTTATAACACAACAAGATATTAATGTTACAATTAAAATAAATACTGATAAACGGGTCTGAGGGTGAGCGAAGTGATGCGTCACTTTGAATTCCGCCAATGTCCGGATTCTCCTTCGGCGGATCGAGATAGGTTAACGCGTGTCGCATCAACGTGTATAATCGATGTCGAGTTGCGCGCAGGATCACTATTATTTCGAATGAGGTGTATCTGCTGCCGAGATTATCCTTTTTGTTTGCAGGCCTGATGCTTTGGTGTGTTGTGTTGTTCCGTGTGGTGATATATAAGGGTGGTGTATTGTAGGGGGTCCCATTATTTTGCGGGTGAAGCGGTGTACTTGGCGGGAGGATTTTATACTCATTTAAACACTGGTTGTATTGACACTGGTATCTTACAGTGCGAAGATGGGCGAAAACTACTTTCCATATGACTAAATCTTAAATTCCATCTAGCTCTTACATTTTACAATATAAAATTCATAAACCAATGAACTTATCGCAGAAACATTAAGCTCTCAGATGCTAAATATGTGGACCTGAGTGCCTATGGCTCACTTTTTATCGACAATAGCGGTCAATCTCTAAGATATTCAATGAATCTTAAAGAACGTCTTTTCCTGATGCTAAAAATGGGTAAAATCGGGTCATTAGTTCCCATAGCCTCCATATACTTATTATAAAGATTTTCAAAACTCCGATTGATATTATACCCTATATATTCATCAATATGTTAGGTATTTTTATGAAACTCAAGGAACATCTTTTTCTAGTAACAATGTGTCTTTATGCCTAAAATGGATAAAATTGGATCAATACTTCCCTTAGCCTCCACATACTTAATATACGGAAATTCATATATCCGGTTTATTTTATACCGTATGTATCGGTTAATACGTAAGATATCGTACTGAAATTCATAGAAAATAGCAGTGTATGCTTCTGCCATAAATGTATCAAATAGGTCGAATACCTCCCTTATATTCCAATTATCCGGTTGACCCTATACCATATAGATTTGTTCAATTTAAAAATTTCTAACATCCGTTTGCCTTGTGTGTGAAAATAATAACGGGCATTTTAATTTTTTTTTTTTTGAAAAAAATATTTACTCGTTTGCCTACATTAATTTTGTCACCTTCAAAATAGTCCCCATTCGATATTATGCACTTATGCCAGCGCTTCTTCCAATCGTCAAAACACTTCTCAAACTCGATTGGGATAGTCTTTAGCTCTTTCAGCGATGAGCATTTAATGTCATCTATGCTTGTAAAAGGTCGCCCTTTAATGTTCTTTTTATATTTGGGAATAGGAAAAAGTCGCGCGTCGCCATGTCTGAACGATTCTAGCAATCTATCGCTCATTCTACTTTGTTCTGACATCCATGTTCGCCACAATGTAAAGTTTTGCAACGCCTGAAAGTATTTCCTCGCCTTTGGTCTTTGCATATTGCGAGAGTATGAAATGTTCGGAACATAACGCTTTGTTCTGACATCCATATTCACTACAATATAAAGTTTACAACATCTGAAAGTATTTTCCCGCCTTTGAGCTTTGCAAATTGCGAGAACTTAGCCTTTCCTTATAACGGGTCATCTAAGGTAGAGGTATTGTTTGGAATTTCTTCACGCCTGAACAACGTTTACAACTTTATTACGAAAATTGAAGTTCTGTAAAGAATGTGTTTCGTGCGCTTTGCTCGACTTATGGTCAACATATTCGGACTACTGAGGTACTGTTCTCAACACCATCCAAAATGTTGAGACCCCGCATCCATTATTGATTAATATTTAACCGAATAGACCACATCCAGCACGCAGGCAGTAAAATATAGCGGTCGTAGCTGAGAGTGTGCACGAAGACCGTGGAAAGTCGATTCGACGCTGTTCGCAGCAACTCGAACTGACGTATGGAACGACAACGGTTTGGTGTGGTGTGTGAGCCAGGGGAAGCGCCATGATAACCGACACTTCCCACACATCGCATCAATCAATGGTTTTATTGCGAGAACGCTTCAGTGAGCAAATAATTTCACGTATTCGGCCGGTCGGACCAAAATTGTTTCATATCACACCGTTAGACTTTTTTCTGTGGATATATGTAAAGTCTAAAGTCTATGCGGATAATCCCGCTTCGATTCAGGATTGGAACAAAACATCACGCGTGTCAAACGCCAGTTACCAGTCGAAATGCTCGAACGAGTCATCGAAAACTGGACTTAACATTTAAAAGAGATAAACTCAAAAAATAAAAGCCAAAGAATGTTCTTTCGAACGATAATAAACATTCCCCATTAAATTTTAATTTTCTGTGTTTTAAATACTTCTCATTTAATGGAAATAATGGACGCATTTTTTTATTTTGGAAGTTGATTGTCAGGAGAATTCAGATGCATTGCTTTCAGGGCTGTAAATGTTTTAATTCAAAAATTTTGCATTAAAAATTAAATTTTAATATTTTAACCCCAATGTAAGTAATAATTAGATTTTCATTTTTTAATCCCGATGTAAGGTTTCAAAATTTAATTATTTTCCAAAACCGATGGTTGGATTATAAATTAAAAATCTAATTTCAAGGTCATGGCAGGGAAAATACCTTTGGGTGTTAGCGAAAAATTATAACAAAAAATGTTGCGAAAGCATTAACATTCATTATTCGACGAAAGCGTGAATGGATTGCAATCAAATTTGGTATTTTATTAAGTTATATAATAGGTCACACATTCACTTAGTTTTATTAACACGTTTTACTTCGCGTATGAGAAATATGTGATATAAACTCAATCGAAGAGTCTAAATTTAATTTTAAACAAGTAAGGAAGGGCAAAGCTCGGATGTAACCGAACATTTTATATTCTCGCAAAGTCAAATGGTATACTCGTTTGAGATTTCTTTGTGGATTGACTGATATTTTCGGTAGAAGGTCAACTATAGGCACTGGGGTCAACATATTTAGTACTTAGGGGCTTGAACAGTTTTGGTTCGATTTAGACAATTTTTGGTCACAAGGTGGCATACTTTAAACGCATTATTCACGCAAAGTTTTACCCCGATACAATCAGTGCTGCTTGATTTGCATAGTGGAAAGTGAAAAAATCAGATGAAATTTAAAATGGTGTTATATGGAAAATAGTCGTGGTTGTAATCCGATTTTCGCCTATAACATAGAGATATGAGAAGAATGTTATATACCGAATTTGGTTGATATTGGTTAAGCAGATCTCAAGATATGGGTTTTCACCTAAAAGTGGGCTGTGCCACGCCCACTGTCTAATTTTGAACGCGGTTCCTATAAAGTCATCTCATACCATCCCTGTGTTAAAATTTAATGGCTCTGGCGTGTTTAGTGCTCGATTTATCGCGCTTTTAGTATTTTTTAACAGTACCGTTATATAGGGAGTGGGCGGGGCTGCCACCCGATTTAAACTATTTTCACACTGTAGGTAGAGGTTCTAAAAACATTTGCTTCTAGTTATTATAACATTAGCGGTTTAGGAGATATGCACATTAAACCCATTAGGGGCGGGACCACGCCCACTTTAAAAAACAAAATTCAACTGCAGATGCCCTTCCCTAGTGTGATCCTGTGTACCAAATAATAGTATTGTATCTTATTGCGGAGCTTAGTTATGGCAATTTATTTGTTTTTGAATAATGGCGTTTTGTGGGCGTGGTAGTGGTCCGATTACGCCCATCTGCAATACCAACCGTCTCACGGTACCAAGAAACGTGTCTACCAAGTTTCATAAAGATATCTCAATTTTTACTCAAGTTAGAGCTTGCACGGACGGACGGACGGACAGACAGTCACAAGTTAAGAAAACTTCATAGCGTTAAAGTCAGTTGCAAAGTCGAAAATCACTATACAAGGCTTATTGGATTAACCTTTGGCATTACTTAGGTATGCTCGAAAACATATTTTCAAGCAATTCATAAATAACTAACTCACACACTGGCAGTCATATTCGGGAAAAGGTTTGTTAATCCAATCAGATTCTGTGACACCAATGAAAATCATAATTGGTTTGCAATTCTGACAATTAAGCAAATCTGTCCACAACAACCCTGACTATTATTAAAACAACACGCTCTCTCAATTTCATTAAAATAGCTCACATATTGGCCAATATATGTATGTGATATATAGTCAATTGAAAGTTCGAAAATCTTTTTGTTAGGTATATGAGTCTAAGGGAGTGTTGACCCAATTATATCCATTTTTGATATATTCTCCTCGAATATCAATAATATGAACCATTTGGATCCGAATTTGAAAATTTTTAGACGAAAGATGGCATACCTCAAAGGCACTATTTGTGCAAAGCTTTTTCTCGACATATTTATTAGTGCTTGGTTTGTATACTGGAAAGGAAAATAATAAGATGGAATTTAAAATTGTTATATATTAGAAGTAGACGTAATTCTAGTCTGATTTCGCGCATTTTCGCACTATGGTAAAACATAGAAATGTCATAATAATGTTCTGTAACGAATTTGGCTTAAATCGATCCCTTAGTGATTCATAGATAGATACTCTGTTTCTACATTGCAAAGCGTTCAATTCGTTTACCTTGAAGAAAAGTAAGAAAAAAAATCTTAATGGCAACACTTCAAGCTCTTAAGCTGTAATTTTTTGGCTGTGTACATTTGTGTTTTTATTTTAAAAAATTCTTGAAGTTTAATTGATTTTTTTACCGTGTTAATACAATTTTTAGTGATTTAACTCTCAGTTTCATGATAAGTATTAAATGTTCTTAAGTTTTGTGCGGTATTAAAAAGTCTAAACTTTCCAATTTTTGGTGCGAGTCAGCTTTTTGTTTCATTTTGTTTTATTTTATTCTATTTTCTCTCTTTGTTTATCTTATTTTCTTCTTTATTCACAGCTGTGTTGCGTTTAGCTTTTTATTTGTTACAGTGCTTCTAAAACTGCTCGCTATATTGCTTTTTCAAATTGTCTTGGTTTTAAACTTTGATAAAAAAATATTGTTCTTAATTGAATTTATTATTATTAATATTTTATTAACACACTAATTTATTATTTATCTATTAAATTTTGTTCTACTTACTCTTTTATTTGATCTTCATTCTTGTAGTTTATTATGTCTTGTAACTTCCCCAATTGTAACATTAAAGGCGAGTCAGATCGCTACGTTTCATGCTGGCTTTGTGATGGGCTTGCCCATATTAAATGTGCTGGACTGACTGGTAGAATCTTAGATTCTATTCTCGACTGTAAGGGATTGCGTTGGTCCTGTTTAAATTGTAGATCTATTGAAATCGATCTATTTAAAGTTTATAGGGAGACACGCAATGGCTTTAACGAAATCGAACGACGTGATCTTGTAACCCTCACTGAAAAATTTAGGCACTATGAAAAATTGTTCAAATCTTTTAAGTGCCTGAATGATTCTCACGAATCCTCTAAACCTGCTCCTAAGCGTAAACGTCCTTCCGATGAAGTAACACTTAGTTCTTCTGTTCAGAAAAGAACGTCTCCTCCCAATGACCTAATAAATCTCTCTTCTCCTTGCCCTCAAGGTGATAAGCCGTCAACTTCCAAAGAGCTCAATTCCCCAAAAGCTCTATCTAATAGTAATAAGTGTCTCACAATTCCAGAGGCTCCCCTATTAACTTAGTAGCATCAGTTAATAATTTGATAGTTATTCCACCTAAAAAGTCTATATTTATTTCGAGACTTGCCAAAGATACTTTGGTGGAGGGCACTAAATCTTACATTTCGTTACGTTTAAAAATCGATTATATCAATATACGTAAATTTAACTTCAATTATGATAGAAGTATATCATTGTTTAAAATAGACGTATCTCTTGAAACATTCAAAAAGATCTTAGATAGTTCATTCTGGCCACCTGGGGCTTTTGTACGCGAATTTAAACCTAAACTTAGAAGTCAAACTGAGGAAAACATTGTTAAATTACCAAAAGCATCCACCGATATAAAAAACTGATTGGTAGAAATTCGCTAAGCATTTATTATCAAAATGTTAGAGGTCTTAATACAAAATTAACTGACTTGTATTTGAACAGTTCCAATTTTAATTTCCATATAATTGGATTTACAGAAACTTGGTTAAAACCTCACATTTTTGATAATGAGATTTTAAATAGCGAATTTCAAATTTTAGATGTGATCGACTGAACAGAATCGGTGGAGGTGTTCTATTTGCCGTGCATTCCTCTATCCCATCTGAAAATTTTCTTGTTCCAAGGACCGACTCATTTGAATTTAAATGTATTAGAGTATACGTTAATAGTTGCTTTATTTATTTAACACTATCATATATACCACCCCATTCGGACTTATCTGTATACATGCAGCATGCTTCTTTAATAAATAGTGCTACCTCGATGGCAAATAATGCAGATTCAATAATTGTATTAGGTGATTTCAATTTACCGTGTGCTTCGTGGAAACCTTTCGATGACTATATCGTGCCGATTTGCAATCGGTCATGTTTTAATGAGTTTTTCGAAAAAATGTCCGAGTTGGGTCTGAACAAAATTAATTTGATTCCGAATAAATTTGGTAAATGCTTCGATTTAGTATACGTTGATACCTCTGCAAAGTGTTCGGTTATTCAGAGTAATCCTCTTGTTCTACCAAAGGAATCATATCATCCTGCTTTGGAAATATCTGTCGAAATCTCAGGCATTGTACGGGATAATAATCATCAAACTTCGTGCTTCTGTACTCGGTTTAACTTTGCAAAAGCTAAGTTTAAAAAGTTAAATACAGAACTTTCTACAATAACATGGCCTAATTATAATGGTGACATTGAATTGAGTGTCTCTCATTTTAATAACATTATTATGAAATTATTTGAAAAGTATGTTCCAATAGTAATTGTTTATAAAACCACGGACTTATTTTCGAAAGAGTTATATAAATTGAAAAACAGAAAAACTTGGTTCACTTGTCGACTATTCTAAATATTCTCTATTGCGTCGACAATATTTTGACCTAAACAATATTTTTTTTTTGACCTAAACCTAAAGGTGGGTGGTACCACGCCCATTGTCCTTTTTATACTCTCGCAACCTGTTGCTACAGAGTATAATAGTTTTGTTCACCTAACGGTTGTTTGTATCACCTAAAACTAATCGAGTTAGATATAGGGTTATATATATATAAATGATCAGGATGAAGAGACGAGTTGAAATCCGGGTGACTGTCTGTCCGTCCGTCCGTCCGTCCGTGCAAGCTCTAACTTGAGTAAAAATTGAGATATCTTTATGAAACTTGGTAGACATGTTTCTTGGTACCATGAGACGGTTGGTATTGCAGATGAACGTAATCGGAACACTGCCACGCCCACAAAACGTCAGAAATCAAAAACAAATAAATTGCCATAACTAAGCTCCGCAATAAGATACAAGACTGTTATTTGGTACACAGGATCACATTAGGGAGGGACATCTGCAGTTAAAACTTTTTTTTTTAAAGTGGGCGTGGTCCCGCCTCTAATAGGTTTATTGTACATATCTCCTAAACCGCTAATGCCATAATAACAAAATTCACTAGAAGCAAATGTTTTTAGCACTTCTATTGACGGTGTGAAAACAGTTGAAATCGGGTGGCAACTCCGCCCACTCCCCATATAACGGTACTGTTAAAAACTACTAAAAGCGCGATAAATCAAGCACTAAACACGCCAGAGACATTACATTTTATCTCTGAGATGGTATAAATTGGCTTTATAGGAACCGCTTTCAAAATTAGTCAGTGGGCGTGGCACAGCCCACTTTTAGGTGAAAACCCATATCTTAAGATCTGCTCAACCGATTTCAACCAAATTCGGTGCATAACGTTCTTTTCATGTTTCTATGTCATAGTACGAAAATGGGCGAAATCGGACTGCAACCACGCCTATTTCCCATATAACAGCATTTTAAATTCCATTTGATTCACTTTCCAGTATGCAAATCAAGCAACAATGATTGTATCGGGATAAACTTTGCGTGAATAATGCGTTTAAAGTATGCCACCTTGTGACCAAAAATTCTCTAAACTGTTCAAGCCCCTAGGTACTGAATATGTGGACCCCAGTGTCTATAGTTGACTTTTTACCGAAAATATCGGCCAACATCAAACAAGGCGGCAAGATCCACAAAGAAATCTAAAACGAGTATACGAACTTAGCCCTTCTTTACTTGTTTTATATTAAAAAATTTTGTAGTAATACTTCATTGTAAATGAAAAAACGTACATGTTAATTAAATTTTTTAACAAAATCCCTTTAAATATTTTTATAATTGCGTTCACTGAGCCCTCTACTATTAAAATTGATTCTGATTTGTACTTGGAAAGGCATCCCTATACCATTATATAGGGGGAATATTTCACAGTGGGAAGATTGCAATTTTCTGAGAATCATTCACCACGTCTGCGACGAACTGTTTGATAACCATCCGGGCCATTTAAGTTAAACTACGACTTGTCAGAACACATTTTTGATGTCCACTTGGTTTGCGCCCAATTTAGTTTATTTTTAGCCCAACTTAACCTTTATGGTCTATATCATGACTAGATGATTACTGCAACTCTGCTTTAATTTCGGTTGTAAACTTGTCGTTTAAATCAGTACGGTCTTCTCTTAAGCCAGTGCTTCTTTTTCTTACTTAACGTTTCATTCTCTCTAGTTATCCAGTTTTACAATATTTTTCCAAAAAACGTCGCACAGAGCTTCCGTTAAAATGTGTGTGAATTTTCCGAATATACTTGTTTCGATCAGCCAACGAAATAAAAATAGCTTTTTGTGACAAAGAAAGCTACGTTTTCTTCTGCCTAATTTCGTTTCATTTAAAAGAAAACACGAATTGCAAGAACTAATCACACAAGCGAATGCTTTGAAATTAATAAAATTTAAATCAAAAAGTTTAAAAAATTTTTCTGAGTAGCCGTATGATCGTTTTATGCAAATCCGGGCAGTACCCAATACCATCTACAATAAAATTGTAAAAAACACTTGCTGCGGCTTTTTTTGTTTCGCTAGGTGCATGTACTAACTTAGTTTCATTACTAGATTTTACTTTATTTATACATATAAAAATCAACATTATTGACTCAATTGAGATAAAATATAAAATTAATTCACAAGGTGATCGACATATTGGCAATAAAATCTGCTCGAGTTACAAAAATCACTATATGAAGTATATTAGAGTTGGGGTATTTCGTGGACTGATTTTACATATTTTCGGCTTTAAACTATAGTATATCAAGAATTATATATTCACCTAATTTTGCTAAGATATCACAATGAAGGATATATAAAAGGATACATTTACCTGATTTTGTACAAGCGCATGCTGTTATCTTAAAACTATTCTCTCCAAATTTCAATACTAAACCACACAAATTGATTAATATTTCGGTTTTTCGGTCATAGGCACCGGGGCCACATATTCGGGACCTTCGATACATAACATTCTTCTCATATTTCTTTGTTATAGTGCGAAAATGGGCGAAATCGGATTACAACCACGCCTATTTCCCATTTAAAATCATTTTAAATTTTATCTGATTCTTTATGAAAAATTTGTTTAAAGTATAACCAAAACTGTTCAAGCTCTTAGATACTGAAAATATGGACCCCAGTGCCTATGGTTGACTTTTTACCGAAAATATCGGTCAATGTGTAAGGTACTTGTATATAGTTGAAATTCATATAATAAAATAAATAAATGAAACTCTCGACAATAGTATGTTTTTGTGTCAAAAATGGGTTCAATCGGATTAATATTTCCTTTAATAAAAAATTTTGCCAACACCTGAAGTAATTTCCCGGCCTTGGATCCTATTGCGTGAGTATAAAATGTTTGGCTTACACGAACTTAGAACTTCCTTACTTGTTTAATATAAAGTTTTGCTAGCAGCTGAAAGAATTTCCCGGGCTTTGATTCTTGCATGTTGAAAGAGTATAAAATGTTCGGTTACACCCGAATTTAGCTTTAAATTAAAATCAATTAAAAGAAAATAAATATAAAGCAGGAAAAAGAAGCCAAGTTGCTTATAACAGCAAACAGTATTATTATATTTTATTACCTGAGGAGGAAAATCAATATTTTACACTATCTCTAGGGGCATTAAAAATTACCAAGCAGAATAAATTGCTTTATTTCAAGCAAAGGGCTTTGCAACAACATTTTTTCCATTTTTCGTTTTAAATTGTTTCATTTATTTTGATTTTTAATATTAATATTTATAATGGCAGAGTGACAAAAACCATATGATTTTGGCAGAAGAGCTTAAAGATTTGGGTGTGTTCAGTGCAATCTAGCGTAGTACATTACTACAGTTACAGATAGTTTCTTGAGCTCTATTGTAGTACAAAACTGCATTTGCTTTGGAACGAAAATTTAAAATTCGGTTGACACACATATGTATGGCCACCGTAACATTCTACAATATGTATTATATGTCTGCCATTGACATAAGGAATTTTTAAAGTAATTTTTTTACACCTTGGGTTACATTGCTGGCATTTTAGTAATTTTAGCATTTTAGTCCCTAGCTTTTTTTGGAAATATAATATAGCCTATGTTCACGGTTGAGAGTGTAACTTCCCAATGGTGAAATAATTTTTCAAATGCGTCGAATATTATCGGAGCCTATTCAACTCAAACAAACATCAAACATTTCTTCTTCATAGTATTAGTATAGATAACCCTATATATATCTCGATTAGTTTTAGGTGTTTCAAACAAACATTAGGTGAATAAAACTATTATAATCTGTAGCAAGTGTGCAATAGTATAAAAAGGTTGCATAAGAATTGAAAATTCATTATTCTATGTTTTCATCATTGAATTACATTAGAGTATTATTATATTTTATAATTTAAATCAAAATTAACTCAACCAATGAGTCAAAATTTAATATATTGAGTATACGAGAAAAACATCAACCAGAGGAACTAAAATCATGGATCAGAGTTTGAAATTCTTATATTAGGTATATTTACTTAGGACCTCACATATTTACCAATGCACAGATTAACCTTTGCTAGCGATTCTTTATTAGATGGACTCCTCCCTTCAGCGGACATTTTTTCATGTACAGTTTTATGTGCAATTTTTAGAACAAACGACCGTCCCTTAGACGGACTACATCTTAGGCGGACGCGGACGATTATTTGCTATACTATTGAAAAAAAATCTCCACGGAGCGCACTCGAACGTTGTCTCAATGCACAAATATTATGTTTTAGCAACAAATCCAACCACAACCATTGTTGGGCGGACGCAAACTCCTCATAGGTGGACAAAAGTAAAAAAAGTCTACGAAATTTTCGTTAGATACGTATTGAAGTTTAAAAAACATCATAGCGGTAGCATAGATACGTATTAATGAAATGAAAAAGGGGACTCCCCGAATAAAACCAAAGTTAGTACCCATGAAATTTCGTAGTTTTTTTACTTTATATGAACAATTTAATGTAAATAATAACAAAGAAGAATAATGATATAGACGTTTGAGGACAATGTTGAAATAAAAAGATGGTTTGTGAAATCAGAAGGCGGGGAGTGGAATTGATGAAATATGTTTCCCGTTTTTGCAAGTCGAGAAGCCTCTTGTTAGTAGAGTTTTTGCACGCCGGAGAGTTTTTGCGTCTACTGATATTAAAATCTTTCCAGTAAACTTTCAGTCAAAGTTAAATATGTTAGCAATGTTGACTTCAAAGTTTTCATTACCAAAAACACTCGGAGAGTATAGTCCGGATGACTTTTTCGAAATAGACAATACTACATCCACCGAAAACACAGACTCCGAGTTGGATGTTATAATTGACGAAAACTTAGAACATATTGATGACAATAGTACCAAGTATTTCAAATTAAAAAAGAGTTTGCAGCGAAGACCTTATTGTACTTAATCTCCTGCAAACATTGGAAATGCATTTGCAATTGTTTCCTTTTCAAAAAGCAACGATACTTGCCGCAATCGACAATTTCCGAGTTTTTTAATTATAATTGACAGTGAAATACTTATTTATTTTTTGTTATTTCTTAGATAAATGGATGTGTAGATACATATGCATATGTATTTAAATGGTCCTTCGATATTTGTTTGAGCAATATACAAGTAGTCTGACAATTTTTATTTAAATAATAAATTGGAGAGTATTAAATTAAATTAAATTTTTTTTTTAAATTCTGAAATAGCTAACCACTCACATATACTTTAGTTTGACAAGGCTCAAAAATAAGAAAAAATTTATATTAGTTTTCCTATGTAATTTATTTATTTACATATATGGAAAATGAAAAGTTAGAAGCAGGCGCCTCTTACGATACAAATTGAGAGCTAACATTTTTAGAGGTACTTTTGTAAGTTTTTAGCCTGTGCAAAAGTTTCGCAAAATATTTATTATTTTTTAACGTGCCTTAATTTTTGAGATTCTCATTAACTAGCAGCGGCCAATATCGATTAATTGGCGGTAACATCGGTGTCTTTAAAGTATTCAGCCTCTTGGTACTTTTAGGACCACATTTGAACATATGTGTGTATATTTTCAATCCACCACAATTCTTTCAGGATTTAACTTAAGAGCCTTGGTGAATAGGTGATGTTTGATTTCTAGAAATTCTACATTCTACGAACAACCGAAGCCAGCCGATATTTCTGCAGTCAAACGGTCTTCAAGTCTATTAATAACATAATACATTATATTGTGTAATATATTCAGTCGATTTGCGTATTTTGCAACTTTCTCTCTTTGTATTATGTTTTTAATAAATAAACGCTTATTAAAAAAACTACTCGACTATCACTACTAGAAGAATATTAAAAAAACAATGACTAAAAAAAGGGCTGCAGCTTATAAAAAACAAAAATGTTTACAGATAATTTTTAGGCTAGTGAAACTCCTCCCTTGAACATGTCAAAGGGTGGAATAAAACTGTCCATTTTACTGTCACTTAAGTGAATACAAGCTTATTCATAGAGGACTTGTTTTGCTTATTGTACATAAATAAGTACATAAGTATGTATGTAGAGGGGGTGTGAATAAGAACCCATAGAAAAACGAGTATTGTGATGCATCGGACTTTGTGCGTTTCTGGTTGGTTGCGTGGAATCGTGTTTGAACAGTTGCATTTGTGTAACACATAAATGTGTATGTGTGCAGCAGGGGCTGTCGTCAATGTGGCTGAGATTTTGTTTTCGTTAACAGTTCGGCTTCGTTGCTCTTAGTGATATTCGTACAATCGTTTGAATTTCCGCGCACAATGAATGCTAAGAGATAAACGTTGTTTAAACGTGTTGTTGTGAAAATAAATTTAATATTTCACCGTCGGAGAACAAGTGTAAAGTATAATACACAACCAATAAAACAAGTGGGTGTCTTTGTTGTCAATAAAATGCATTATCAATCGAAATAAGCAAAGCAGTGATATATAAGATAAAATTTAATATCTCTAAATTATGCCAAGACCTCCGAGGGAATCATATGGCGACCAAAAGCCCCCATATTCATATATTTCCTTAACGGCTATGGCAATTTGGAATTCGCCTGAAAAAATGTTACCTCTGAGTGATATTTACAAATTTATAATTGATCGTTTTCCTTACTATCGAAAAAACACACAACGCTGGCAAAATTCATTACGGCATAACCTCAGTTTTAATGATTGCTTTATAAAGGTTCCTCGAAGACCAGAACGGCCAGGCAAAGGTGCTTACTGGGCCCTTCATCCACAAGCAATTGACATGTTTGAAAATGGTAGCTTACTGCGGCGTCGGAAACGCTTTAAATTACACAAACACGATAAAGATTATTTGAAAGAGGAACTAGCTACATGGGCGAATCTTAATCGTTTCTTTTTCACGCCACAAAATACGTCAACACCAGCAGAATTATCATTAATAAATGACTCTTCGCTATATTTAACGAATGTAGCAAATATATCTAAATTAACTCAATGTTCTAGCGAAAGCACGCATCCTATCACAAATTTTGCGTCAACTGCTATATCATTAGGATATCCACAAGTATCAATGTCAACAGATAGTGATACAACATTATCGAATATGTTACATCGTTCCCAAGTAATATCACCAATCATGGATGGATCAACCATTATTAACAGATCTCGGCAAAAACGTTCTTTTACTATTGAAAGTCTAATAACGCCCGATAAACTTGATTCAATGTCCGTAAAAGGCATTAACATTGACGATAAATCGTTTACTGAAAGACTGGAAACAGAAACCCTCAAGCATAATAGTCGGACCTTACACAGCTCTATACTAAGTGCTGAAATGAACCATCAACCCCTTCCTCCATTGCACACGATTACTGGAAGTACCCACATGCCCTTTCTGCACTATAATAGGTCGGGAGCTAACTGTATCAATTTGGATCCATGCTTAAATTCTACAACAGTTTACGATATTCCGCTGCACCCAATACTAATGATGAAATCTCCGCTTGGAAATTTACAACCGTTATATTTTGCCAATGTTGATATGCCAACAGACCAACATACGTCAACTAATTCTCGACAAAGTTCCAGCCTGCGAACTGTATGACATCATTAGTTATAATCTTCTATTTTTGAAATAAACTGGAGTCATCTTCTTTAGTTCCTAATGGCTGTTATGCATATATGTAATGTATTATTTTTTAAAATAATTTTTTATATATTTCTCTCTGTATATAAAATTTGATAATACAAAACCAATCATTAAAAAAGCATGATGTTAAGAACCAAATACTCGCCAATTAAAATTTAATTAAAGCATTTCTAGTCTACCAAAATATTAATTTTGTGGGTATATTAAAAGCTGTAATGTGTCTAATATTTATCATACCAAATTCGAATATATTATTTAATTTTTGTTTGAAAGAGTAAAAAATTTTGTAACCAAAAAACTAATAATTTAGCCGACGGCAAATCAAACTATCAACATCAAAAGGCGCAATTAGGAACTACAATATTATTTTATGGAAATTGGCAAAATTGCTGATTATTTTACATTTTAGAGTATTAATGCGGATTTCAAAAATCGAATTTTGAAAAATCTCAGAAAAAACTTGTGTAAAATGATGTACAACATGCAAATATATTCTCGTCAATTCAAATAATAAATAATATTAAATGATTGCTGATTAAATGTTTGCTAATCTTTTTAAAGCAGAATAAGAAGAGTATCTGTATGTGGAGGAGCACAATGTAACACATTTACTATCTTTCATTAAGACTTATTTTATAAAGTTAGAAACAAATTACATCCTTTTTAAAGTACATATTTTAAATATATAAGTGAATATTTAGAGGTTATTTACCGTTTTGTCAACTTTGTCCTTATTATTTATTTATTTTTGATAACAATACATCATTATTCTTGCTGAATTCAAATATCCAGTGTTATTGGAAACGTTTATCTTAATTTAGCAGCTTTTAAATTAAATTTTTTTATTTATATTAAAAAAAATATTTATATACAATATATATAAAAAAAACGGAAAAATCGCATAAATTTTCTACAGATCATTCTGAACAACTTTGCGTTACAATATATGGGTATAAAACCGGTTTCGAGCCAGCGATTTTTAAGGCGAAGTTTATCTTCCAGGAATTATATTGATTATTAGTCGGAATCAGCCAGATCGAACAACTATTGTATAACATATATCTCCCATGCAATCTATTACTCAGAAATTTTATTTAAATAGAAAAAAAGGGCAGTGCTTTTTTATTCTAACTTAAAGTATTGGACTTTTGAGTTAGCTTTTCCAAAGGCATGAACGTAAATTTTTTAAAGACAATTTAGACCTTTATTTCAATACTTAAATATTATAATATACGAAAAAAGAATTACTGAACAGTTGCAAGCATAACAAAGAGAAAGGCTATCAATATTTGTTTTACTTAATATAGAAGCGTGTAAACTATTGTTTGTCGTAATGACTATTATTAAAAGATTATAAAAAGTCTAAAACAAGAAAAACCTTAACTTCGGTTGCCCCGAAGCTATAATACCCTTCAAAAATACAAAGGTTTTTTACAAGAACTTGATTCCGATGGTTTAATTTGTACAGCTTAATGCTATAATAAACCGATCTGAACAATTTATTCAGAGATTCCATTATTGCCTTAGATAATGATCCGTTCCAAATTTCGTGAAGATATCTCGTCAAATAAAAAAGTTTCCCATACAAGCACTTGATTCCGATTGTTCAGTTTGTATAGCAGCTATAGTGGTCCGATATCGGCTGTCCCGACAAATGAGCAGACAGACGGACAGACAGACGGATATGGCTAAATCAACTCAGCTCATCATGCTGATCATTTATGTATAAATTTTATAGGGTCTCCGACGTTTTCTTCTGGGTGTTAAAAACTTCGTGGCAAACTTAATATACCCTGTTCAGGGACATACATTTCTCAAACCTTTAATAGAACAACATTTAAGAATTTATAATAAAAAACTATTTTTGTACCTAAGATGTGAGATACGTATATAAATATACGAAAATAGAATACAGAAAACGTCTTATTAAAAGCTTTTTTTAAGTTAAAAGAATTTCAATACTTCTTTGTCGATCATGCTATTACCTATTAAATTTTATTATACTTTTCACTCAGAATTAGAAGCTAGGAAATTTAAAAAGTAACCACAATCCCAGTGACTTCCGAATTAGTCGAATCTTCTAAACGTTGAATACTTAGGGCTTCTCAAATACATTTCACAGCTTATATAGTTCCGAACATGTGAACAAAATTTCAAATCTGCCCTTTTCATGAATCTATTGGTTTAAGCTATGCCAAAACTTTGGTGGAATAAATTGATCAAATATTCTTCTTTAAAAAGCGATCGAGTTTAGAATAAGTTGTTAAGACAAGTTTCAAATGGTGATTTCATATTTTGCTATTGACATACAATAGGGTTTTATAATTATAACTACACCTTCAAAACCCCTCACATTTTCAGTAAAAACTGTAAAATTGGCATACCCCTTTCTCTTTTTTCAAATCAAATAAGGATTTAAAATAATCTTCGTAAAAGTAATATAATTTCAGTAATATTTAAATTTTGCTGAAAGGACATCAAGTAAAAGTTGAGACCTAATAAGATTGAAATTAGTTCGTTGGTGAGGTATGAAAATTCACAAAAAAATGGATCATTATCATTGGAAGATTACAAGTATAATACATCTATGAGAATTATGACAATATATACTAAGTCTTGCCATAAATTCTGTTACAAAGTTTACAATGCATACAGTGAAAAGAAATTCGCAGAAAAAACTTTCGTTGTTTATTATAAATTGTATTCAGCGTCTACTCATACAAGGCGCTTTTCAAAGTAAACAGGACTTTAAAAAAAATACAGAAGAAATGGTTTTATCGGCAAAATCAATTAATTTTATACAAAATAGTCTCCTTTTGCTTTAATACAGCTTTTTGCACGGTCCAAAAGCATGTCGAACGAGTGTTTCAGCTCGTTGCCCGGTATGGCCGCCAGTATGCCGGTGCAAGCCTTTTGAATGGCCTCCACGTCTGCATAACGCTTTCCTTTCATCGGCAAATGCATTTTACCGAAAAGGTAGAAGTCGCACGGTGCCATATCAGGTGAATACGTGGAGTGGTTGTGATTTTTGGTCAAATAATCGGCCACAAGCGTCGATCGATGAGACGGCGCATTATCTTGCTACAAACGCCAACTTCCATCTTCGCGATATTCGGGCCGAACACGTCGAATACGGCGCAACAAACGCTTCAAAACTCCAAGGTAGAATACCGCATTAACGTTCTGGCCGGGTGAAACAAATTCTTTGTGGACAATACCCTTGGAATCATAAAAACAAATCAGCATTGTCTTCACTTTTGACTTCTCCAGGCGCGATTTTTTGGGTTTCAGCTCGTCCGGCGCCTTCCATTCAGCACTCTGGCATTTCGTTACGGAATCATATTGAAAACACCACGTTTCGCCAGCAGTCACAATCTTGTAAAGGAAGTTCGGATCTTTTTTTGCCTCTTTAATGATGTCCTTCGAATGTTGAATTCTGAGCAATTTTTGGTCGTCAGTCAATTTGTGCGGAACAAACCGTGCACACACCTTTTGTAAGCCCAAATGTTCGGTCAAAATGCGATAAATCGAGTTTTAGGATACGTTCAATTCATGAATTTCAATGATGACTTCGGCTAAAGTTTCGATGGAATTTTGGATGATCACAGATTTTGTTTGGCCCACATGTTCATCGTCATTTATGTCCTCACGACCACTTTGAAAACGTTGAAACCACTCGTGCACTCTGCTACAGGATAGGCAATCATCGCCATAAACTTGTTTCATCACTTGAAACGTTTCGGTAAAAGTTTTACCAATTTTAGGCAATAACTTCACTTCCAATAGATGAAATGTCATGAAATTTTTACTGGAAGTCGATAAAGGATAGATTCTAAAGCACTAGTCGACATATAGAGGGCGCCACTAGACTTTACTTTTTTACTGTTTACCTTGGAACGCACCTTGTGTATGGTATAATAACCAGTTCATTGTTTGATTTCGCTTATTAACAACGGAGTTGACAGCTATATGAAATCGTATTGGGGTGGTTGCTTTACATAAATGTGAAAAAAGGGCAAGTGAAATTTATGAGCTTCTCGAAAAACTTAATATTTGAAGAACGTTTGTTTATCGCACTCCTGATCGTTTTTCCCAAACGTCTGCAGTTGATGACAGAAAGAGAAGTAGTCGCCGTCGCTAAGTTCGAATCAATTCAGCCAAAAAAAAAAACCTTTTGTCAAGGGAAACGGATATATCCACCAGCTGAATGCCAAAACTTATTCGATATGATTCCCACATAGAAGCCTACCGTCGGTCAACTGCTTTTACAGTGGCACGCGGCCAACGTCCATGAAAGTATCTCTTTTACGGATGGAAAAATGTTCACTGTTGAAAAAGTTTTTAATAAAAAAAACGAAAAAATCTACGCAAAAACTTCCAAAGACGCAAAACCGTTATTAAAAAGATTTTACGAGGCCGCCATCCAACTGCTGTAATGGTTTGGTGAGGAGTTTCCTGTAAATATATAACTCGTTCCAGCAGCGTCGGCAATACCAATAGAAAGTGTGCGTCCTGTTATTGATCAATGGCTGAATCCTTTAAGGGCTTGTGTGAAAGACAAAGGTGACCATTTTTAATAAAATTGTGCACATCTCTCATTTAATATACAAGTATGCATTATTGTTTAAAATTAACTTTATTAAAAACTGTATTACAGTTTCATTTTTATAAAAAAACTTGTTACAGAACTTATTACGGAATTAAGTAGAACAAGAGATCGAAGTTCAAAGAAAAATGAGAAGCATTTCGTTTTATAATTTCAGCTTCATTTTCATTTTTATGAATGCGGTATATGGTAAACACTTGTTGTTTGTGACACCACCTTTCGATGTTTCAGTAGCAGTTTAGAAGATATACAATATGTATGTAGTTAAGTAACCGTTAACAAGTTAAGAAGTAAAGAAGGGCTGAGTTCGGGTGTAACCGAGCATTTTATATCCTCACAAGGATCAACGACGAGAAAATACTCTCAACTGCTGGCAAAACCTTATTTAAACAATGTTGCGAAAGAATTCAACATTTATTATTCGACGAAAGGGTGAAGAGGTTACAATCAAATTATAAGCCGAATATTCGTTTAGTCTCATTAATATATTTTGGTTCATATCCGAGATATTAGTACTAAATTTAACTAATCAATGACAAACATGTAATAATAACTCAGTATAGAGAAAAATCAATCAGTGAAACGAATATTACTTATTAAATTTCAGATGAGAATTTAGACTATGGTCTAGACGGATTTAATTCATATTCAGCGGTAAACCACATTATGTTTATGCAAACATTGAAATATCACATATATTTATACATAAAAAGTCAGAAATCACTATATCGGGTGTATTTGGGCTAGACGATATATGTACCCGATTTTATCTATTTTGGACATTACGATACACCATTACTAGGAAAATTTGCTGTCTGAGTTTCATTAAGATACCTCACATATTGACCAATATATAAGGTATTAAGTCAATCGGATGTTTAAAAATCCTTATATTAGGTATATGTAGGCTAGGAGAAGTATGTAATCGATGTTTTCCCTTTTTGAGAACACGACATATTATTTCCATAAAACGATGCTCTCTGACTTGCATTAAAGTACCTCATATCTCATAAATCATACCTGATTCCGACTATTTTTAGACGGGAGAACGCATACCTTAAATACACTTTATACGCAAAGTTTTATTTATATAGCATCATTGGTTATCAATTTATAAAGAAGTTTTCAAAAGATTTCCCCTTAGCGAGCTTCGTTGATATAGGTTAAGTAGTTTCTGAGATATGCTTATTAAACCTCTTAGAGGGCGGGACCAGCCCCATATTTAAAAAGTTTCAGCTTGCTTTGTACAATATAACGGTTTTGTATCTTTGTATGGAGCTTGGTTATAGCCCCTTCTGCAATACCAACCCCTCTTCGATGCCATGGAACACGTGTACCAAGTTTCAAAATATCTTAATTTTTACTCAAATTATCGTTTTCGCAGACGGGCAGACACACATTCACGCGGCACTCAACTCGTCTTGTCATCCTGATAATTTATAAATACCATATATATATATAATTCTATATCTATCTTGATTAGTTCTGTTTTGCGAGAATATAAAAAGGCAATCGGTTAACAATTTTGGAAAACGAAAAGGGAATACGTAATGGTAGCTTATAGCACCTGAAACTAATCCAGATAATATTGATGTATAACGAAATGATCAGATTCCTTCTTAACGGTTCAATATACATATCTCTCAATCTACTAATTAGATAGCACCAAGATAAAAGGCTGAAATCTAGTAATAATCCCGCCCAGTGTGATATCTAACACTTGAACGAAAATTATAAGAAGCATTGAATATAATGGGGATGACAATATTAAAATAAAAGAAGTATGGAAGAGCTAAGATCGGGTATAACCGAGCATTTCATACTCTTGCAACTTGCCAAGATCACAGCCGGGGAAATACTTTCAGGTGTTGGCAAAACTTTATTTTAAAAATGTTGCGAAAGAATTCAAATATATAAGGAATAAAGTCAACTAAATTTTGAAAACCCTAATATTAGTTTTATGGGGCCTAGGACAAGTTTTTATCAGATTTTGCACAAACATGCGACGTTATCCCATCGTCGAAATTTGACAGCGGTTCCTATAAAACGTGGCGCATTACTTTATAGATTTATCGCATTTTTAGTAGTTTTTAATAAAACTGTTATATGGGGACTGGGCGTGGTTATAATTAGAGTTCCCTTTTTTTAACAGAATGGATAGGAATGTCAAAAGAGATTGTTTTAAGCGAAATTGGTTAATATAGCTCGAATGGTATAAGTTATTTATATTATATTATTAAGGGGCGGGGCCACGCCTACTTTAACAAAAAAATTTGACCATAGATGCCTCTCCGTAATGCAATTCGTTGTAATAAATAACAGCCTAGTCGGACTCGAAATTTTGCTTTGACCACGTATGGGATAGGTATATCCTGAATTTTATAAAAATGCAAAAATACCAATATCGGCTGGTGATTAGATTTTTGATTTTGAAAGGAAATCACACATTGAACTCCAAAATAATTTAGGTGCTATATATATATGGTGACTCCGCACCTTCAAGGGCTGCTGTCAAATTTAGCGAGGCTTGATTCAGCGAGTATAACGTGGGACCACGTCTTACCTAGCTGCAAGAAAACGTCTAAAGTAATGTGACAAAAGTCCATGACATCCACGTCGTTAAAGAACACGAGTTAATACAAGGTGCGTTCCAAAGTAAACAGTAAAAAATTAACAAAGTAAACTCTAGTGTTGTTTCCTTTATCGACTTCCAGTAAAAATGTCATGCCATTTCATCTATTGGAAGTGAAGTTATTGCGGTTTAAGTGTCTGTATGTTTTTGTCATCGGTGCGAAAATAAGCTTCGAACAAAGAGCCAACATTAAATTTTGTTTTAAAATTGGTAAAACTTTTACCTAAACGTTTCAAGTGATGAAACAAGTTTATAGCGATGATTGCCTATCCTGTAGCAGAGTGCACGAGTGGCTTCAACGTTTTCAAGTTGGTCGTGAGGACATGAATGAGAAATGAGCCGAAACCCAAAAAATCGCGCCTGGTGAAGTCAAAAGTGAAGACAATGCTGATTTGTTTTTATGATTCCAAGGGTGTTGTCCACAAAGAATTTGTTCCACCCGGCCAAAACGTTAATGCGGTGTTCTACCTTGGAGTTTTGAAGCGTTGTTGCGCCGTATTCGACGTGTTCGGCCCGAATATCGCGAAGATGGAAGTTGGCGTTTGTTGCACGATAATGCGCCGTCTCATCGATCGACGCTTGTGGCCGATTAGTTGACCAAAAATCACATTTTCATAATAAACCACTCCCCGTATTCACCTCATATGGCATCGTGCGTTTTCTACTTTTCGGAAAAATGGCGGCCATACCGGGCAACGAGCTAAAACACTCGTTCGACATGCTTTTGAACCGTGCAAGAAGCTGTATTAAAGCAGAAGGAGACTATTTTAAATAAAATTAATTGATTTTGCCGATAAAACCATTTGTTCTGTATTTTTTTTTTTAAGTCCTGTTTACTTTGGAACGCACCTTATAGTACACCACACGCTTATTCCTGTGTGGAATATTCGGCTTGAGCATGTGATTTGATTCATAAGAATGAATGCTCTGGTGGACTCCAGAACAGCGAAACATTTCACTTCTGATTAACATTTGTTCCATTCGATGCAAAAGTCCTCACTAGGATACGGTTCACATCAGAACAGGTCGCTAAGCCGGCGACTTTTAGAATGGTTAAACTTAACGATTAAACGTATAGACCCAATAGAAACTACGATTATTGGTATGTACATATGGTACTTTCGTACAGCCCTACTTTGACGAATATTGTGATTAGTGTTAGCTATGAAATACAATAGGATAATAAATTACGAAGATAATAAGAAGATATTGAAAGCAGTATTATTTATTTCACTTGAGCAATGCTGCCCATTTGGAGGTTTTATCAGTAAAATCACTCATTTTACGTTCCCTCCAGTGGGCAAAAAAGGCTTTTAGTGGCTGAAATTTTTTTAGTGATAAGTCTCCAACGGTAACTAGAGGAAATTGAATAAATGCTTACACTACTCCCTCTCTAAGATACTTTAATTCTATCTCAAGCTTTTAAAGAGACAAAGATATTTTGCGAAAAACTGCGATTTATATGCTGGTCCAGAAAGACATAATATTGGTATAAAAGGTGTCACCTACAGTGATTTAACCATTACATCTTCGCAACATTCTTGCTGCCGTTAGTTTAAAGCCTTGATTGGACTCAAAGCAAATTGGAATATTTTCTTATCTAAAGGTAATGATTTACACATTTATTTGATCAGTCAATATTCTTTCATCTGAAATCATTTTGCGGAGAGTTTTGATGCCTTCGTCCATAACAGTCCTTTTTCGAAGGCGCAGAGCTCAATTAATATTGATCAAACTATTATTTTGTTTGATATCAATAACATTTTTTATATCAGTACAAAATCTTTATTCCTTATTTTCAATTTAAAGTACTAAAATATTTGTCTTTAAAATGATAAATCTCATGACCAATTAGTACGACCGACGTCCAAGACGTTCACCCTGTAACGGTGTACAAATATATTCTTCCAAATGCCTTTAAACAGTTAAAATTAGTTAAAATTTGTAAAATTTATTTTAATGAAAATAACTGGACATTCTTTCTTAAACATAAATAAGGCATGAATATGAATGAAATTGGCTTAAACTTAGCTGACCAATAGTGCCGGTTTGGCCGGGACAGCCCGGTTTCCGAGTTAAGCGTCTCGGACGTTCCGGGTTTAGAAATGAAAAAAAAATATTGAATTGAATAAAATTGTGTTGCTCTCTCATATATTATAAGTCGCGATTTTTAGTGAATTATAATATAGAAAAACTCGAAGACTAAAAAAACCGTCCCGAATTTTTCCGGGACAAATATGGTCACCTAAGTTTAGGCCATCTGACTTTTTCCTCTTATGACTATTAAATTTAACCCCTTTGGTTGAGTTTATAGCACTTATACCTCTTTTGAGTTAAGCAGGTTGATTTTAATATAAATAACAATAAGAAACAAAATGTTGTAATGAAAGTACGTGAGTCTATGATCTGATATATAGCTAAGTTAATAAGATGCTGAATGTGGTTGTAATTCATGTATAGTTCGCTCAAATAATGAATGTTAAATTCTTACATAACATTTTTATACCCTGAACAGGGTATATTAGAAGGAAACGTCGGAGACCCTATAAAATATATACATATAAATGATCAGCATGAGCTGAGCCATGCCCGTCCTTCGGTCTGTCCGTCCGTCTGTCTGTAGATACCCGAACTAGTCCCTCGGTTTTTAAGATCTTCGGCACACGTCCTTTTCTCCACAAAAGCTGGGCATCAAATGGAATGGAAAGCATTTTCATTGTACGATATATCTTGACAAAATTCGGCATGAAGTATTGTCTAAGGCAATTGTACAATCTTTGAATAAACTATTCAGATTCTAGCTGCCATACAAACTGAACGATCAGAATAATGTGCTTGTATGGAAACTTTTTTAATTTGACGAGATATCTTCAAGAAATTCGGCACGAATTATTGTCTAAGGTAATGGTGCTATTTCCGAAGAGCCGGTACAGCGCCAATATAGACTATTTCGAATCGGGATTGTTATCTCTCTTTCGCCAGATGCTACTTATGAATTATATCCTACCACATATTGAAAATATAATATAAAAGCATTTGTCTCGTTTATTGGTAGAGCACTTCAATTTTTATGAATGTGTGACAATAGACGAGCAATTGCATGGCTTTCGAGGTAGACATAAATTTCGCAAGTACATGTTAAGCCAAATATATGGGTTAAATCGTTCATCGTTAGTACTACAAGAAAAAACAAACCGAGTATTCTTCCAAAGCTGCTGGAAAATAAAAAGCTTCCCTTACATCCATCAACTTTTGCTTTCACGAAATCCACGACCTAAAACAAATGTACTGAGTACGATGTATTGCCCAAGCGAAGTCAGTATTAGAGCTGCAAAACTATCGATAGTCGGACAACTCGCTAGTTTAAAAAAATAATATCGATAGGTTTTCCCCTTGAAATCTACTTACCTTTTGCTGGTTTTAATTAAGAGACCTTGGCTTTGTACAGTTCATTTTCATGAAATTAATCGGATTAATTTATAAAACAAAACATGAACCAAAACGGAAAAACAAAATAAATAATAAAGTTCCATTAACAATTTCTCATGTTACTATATAAAATGGTCCGAGAGGATTAACCCGTCAGCTCAAACGGTAAATTTTTTATACACTTTCTCAATGTAAATTATTTATTCCACATTAATCCATTTGTTATAATCGTATTAAAACGGGAAAACTGTGGCGTGAATAAGTGTGTTCTTTGCAGTAGGCGTTTCAAACCATTAAAAATTCTTACAAATATTTCCGTAACATTCTTTATAACTCATTTAACTCATAATTAAAGTGTAAAAAATAGTAATGAATAACATTATTTCAAAAATTTGAAACCATATGCGCGCAACAAAGCCAAGAATGAAAAGATGATTTTAAGTGCTACCATGTTATCCAAAATTAGACTTCACTTTTGGTATTACTAGACTATATCAATATGTAGCTATTTCTATTAAGTGAAATTTTGCAATTTTATGAAAATTTTTGGTAAGTCTAGTTAAGGCATAAACCATGGATAGTCAAAATAAACTATCGATAGTGAGACGAAAATAAAACTATCCATAGTCCCATCGATGATTTTACAGCTCTACTGCTGAGTATTCTCTTGCACGTGCAATATGCCATAAGTTAGTGACACGAAAATTAAACTATCGATAGTCCCATCGATTGTTTTGCAGATCTAGTCAGTACTGATCCCAAGAAGTTGCCGACAATTATAGAATACTATAATAAAATAAAATGCTAGGTCAAGGGATCTCCACATCATCAATATCTCCACTATTTTTATATAATATATTGTCCCCTTTATTAGATGTGGATACTGTCGATAAAATGCTGATTTGTTGTAGCTGAAAACAACCATTAGAAGACAGTTTAAACGAGAGTTTGCTTTTTCACGAGCTAAGCCATACATGTCAGCCAGAAGTAGAATACCATAATCATCAGCATCATCGCCTTTACTGGCTAGTATATGTTATCTCAAGAAATTGCACTACCACCATCGCAAAAACACTTAAAAAGCCTACCAGCGTCAATAAAAAGAACATCAATATTTTACAATATATTTGTTATGAAAATAATGCATCGTTCAAAAATAACCTTCATGAAAACATAGCTACATATTTAGTTTTTGTAAAAAGCTTTCTGTAAAAAGGAACACAATCGAAATAAATACTTGCATTAAATGCATACAAAAAAAGCTTCTTTGAATTAAATTTATTATTGTTACTACTCCTCCTGTTTACATTTCTATAACTAAAATGCGTTTTTAACAAGTTTCAACAGTTTGTAACTCCGTAGTACTGAAAATTCCATATGTGTAGAAACGACAGTTAGTTTTTTGAGAAGCAATTGAAGCTTCAATATAAATTTGTTGCTCACATAACAAAGTATAGTAATGAAACTGAATCAGTCTATAATATAAGTTAGTAACCTTACCAATTATGATTGCAATCTATTGACGGTTTCGTCGAATAAGTGTTGATTTGTAACGGTTGCTTGTAACAATTAACACTAATCAAGATAGATGTAGAGTTATACATACATATACACCTAATTTTATATAAATTATAATAAAATTATATTTTTTACACGATTTTATTCCATTAAGCACGATTAAAAATTATGTGGGCTTAAATTTTATGTTTCAGATTTAATTTTTCGAACCATGTTCATACACAAATTTAAACGAATTCTCTATTTGTGGATACAAGCAAGTGTACTGATCAGAGCTATTGTAAATAATACACATTTTAGGGAAATTCGTTTTTTATGAAGTATGTGAAAATAAGTGAGATCGGATGATTACCAGTAACATTCCTGATAAGTCTCTGGCAACTTGTAGATATTTAATTGGCAAACATGATGTTATATTTAGTGCTAAGTTTCAGTGGAAATAAACCCTAACTTGTTCAACAAGCAGATAAACGTGGCATGAATACTTGTAGAATACTTAGAAAATGAAAAGCCTGTAGAATATCTTATATTCGAATGCAAGGCTTTGTATAGAAAAAGAATCGTAACTACCGATCGAGGGCTTATTGGCGATTTCTAGGAAGTTGCACATATCAAACATTTTGAATTGATGATGATTGGCCTCCTAAAGGCCTCGGTGCGTCCTTAGACATCCACCCTATCTACATAGGTATGTACCATAACTATTCAAGCACCCATTTAGTAAATATGTGGACTTTAGCGTCTTTGTTTGTACATTTACCGAAAATATCGGTCAATTCATGAGATCTAGTATTCAAAATCATAGAGAATCTTTTTATGTTAACAACTTGCTTTCGCGTCAAATCTAAGTAAAGTCATGTCATTCCTTCCTCTAGCCATCTCTCTTTCTAAGAACAGTGTCTTTGTGTTGAAAATGTGTAATATTGAACAATTCGTTCAATTACAGGAATCCCGCTTAATTGAACACAATAATCAATTAAAAAAGTGTTTTTTTATTTTTTAATAAGTATATTTAAATAATATTTTTAACTTTAAACGAAAAAAACATGTGGGACAAGAACAAGCCAATGCACTTTCGCATATTTAGAGATCAGTGTTATAAAAAAAAAATAAACTAAAGTACAAAAACAATTGATGTTATTATATACATGTAGCACTTACATTCACATATTAAGAGATCGTTCAATTTTAAAATGTTAACTTACGAAGTCTGTAATTTTTTTTTGTATATTGTTTAACCTACAAAAATTACATCCGATTCTATATTCCCTAGTTCACACAAGAAATTGTTTTCTAAATAAAAATATGTTTGAAGTTCTTGTATGGTTTTTTGTAAGTTTTAAAATAGCTTCGAGAACTGACGGAGGCTTTGGAGACTAATTTTCTTTCTCTTACTCCTCAACTTAAGTACCAGAGATAAAATCAGCATCCTCCAAAATATCTTCACCAATAAACGTACATATGTATGTTTTCAATTGCGTTGCAGAAATACCAACTGCTGCTTATCACAAATGCTGCAAAATATGTATGTCTGATATTAACACTAAACCTACCAGCATTGCATGTATAACTATTCCTACCATGAGCGGTCAAATGACGGATTTTGAAATTACTTATATCTCTTAATATAAAATGAAGAAAATAATTATTTTATAATTAAAAATATAGTTTCTTTTATTTAAAAATAAATCATCTACATTTTATTCCTTATATACAACACTTTTTACAAATTATAGGCTTCTCAATCGCACATTTGCCGCATACGTACTTTTTACATTTTAATCAGAATTTGTTTGTCTTATTTTTTTTGCAATATCTTATCTGACATGTTTTCCGATCACTTGTTTGTGCACTAATGTTTCTGGCTGCTTTTGCTGGCTCTTCTTCCTTGCCTGGCTGTTGCTCTTTTTGATATTCGCTTATAAGTTCTTCTCCCAATTGAAATAAAAAGTTTTGCCTTGATATTAGACTTCCCGTTGTTTCTTTATATAATATCCATGCATTTATCCCGGCTAAGTCTAGGATATTGAAAAATACTTGTAGTGGCCATCTCCGAGATTTAGATTTTACAGAGTATTTTCTGGCCATTTGGTCCGTAACATCTACACCGAATTTGGTGTTATTATATAATCTTATTGTCTCGGGTATATAGGCATCATTTTTTTCAATTTTCACCGAATTATGCATTGAGCTAAGAATCAATACCTTTTTATTTTGTTTAGCCTTATAAACTGTCAGAGTACAATTATTTGTCCGATATAATTTTGTTGAGAAACGTGTCATATTGTCTTTTTTCTGTTTTGCCAATTTTGGTAACTCTCTTTTATTTGCTCGAATTGTTCCAACAACCGTAGTTTTTTTTCTAAAAAGTTTAGTCGCTATCGAAATGCTTGTAAAAAAATTGTCCATGGTTATATTTCTTCCCCGACCTGTATACGGTTCTACTAATTTCAGAGCGACAAACTCCCCAAGGGGAACTGAAGGATCTCTGCTTTCATCTTTTCCCAAATAAGGAAAGCCGTTTATTATATATTTGCTATTTACATCGGACGCTAGCCAGAATTTGATGCCAAATTTGTCGGGTTTATTTGGCATGTACTGGGTAAATCTGCATCTTGACCTTGAGATTGCACCTAGAGAATGGTGCTGCCAAATTGTATAGCATAAATCTCTAAAGTTAATGAAACTTATGATGAATCGTTAACAGTATCTATTTTTTAATTTCAGATTTGAGTTTTCGAGAGTATTCTATTACAAAAACATATAAATCGTTCAGTCGGTCAAATGACCGCTCGTGGTAGTTAAAACGGTCTACATAGTTATCTCAAAAATCAAAGAATCGAAAAAGTAGTAAATATTAAAAAAACAATTGTATGCATATTTTAGGAAAAGTCATGAAGTTTAATGGCGGTATAATAACGTGGTGCTTAGAAAATTTTAAAGAAAGTTTGAAAACGGTCATTTGACCGCTCGTGGTAGGTTTAGTGTTAAAGGGATATATTTTTCAATAACACATATTTTTAACCAATTATGCGGGAAAACCAAGTAACCGGGTACAATAAAGCATGAAAATTTACACGTATTTTGTAGGCAATATATTATATTTTTGACCGATCAGGAGATTCCAATAAGCGGGAAAATTAATTAACAGGAGGTCAACTAAGCGGGGGATACTGTAATACCAAAATAAGATAAAATCGGGTCATATCCCCCAATTGCTAATATATGCATGAATTTGAAACTTTCGGTTTACTTTTACCGTTTATAAGAATCAATATATAAGATACCTTAGCAAAATTGACTGTACGAATAATACTAAATGAATATACCTGCGAGTACTACATATCATTATTGACTTATATACTATAAAAAGTGGAAACATATTCTTCAGTAAAGCTAAAAGTTTATGCAATGAGTCCAGAATATCCGCTGGTGGAGGTTTTCTTCTTATACCGAATGCATTAAATTTGGCCTCTTTCGTTGAGTTTATATCACAAATATATATATTATATATGGTATATACCTACATATGTCGTTTGAGTTAACTAAGTTGATTTATATAAAAATATCTCGATTACGAAGCAAACTGTGGATTGTAAAGCTTTGAAAAGTGGGCGTGGCCGCGCCTACTAATAGGTTTAATGTATATATCTCCCAAGCTTGAACCCAAATTTGCACAGGACATATTTTAAACACTAGTATGAATGAAGTGCGGCTTATAGACCTAAAATCTTAAGCATTTTCATGTGTTCTTCTGCCGAGTTTTGGTAGGAACACCACCTTGACTCTGTAACGAAGCTTTTTGCTGCCCCCTGCTTCTTATGGTTTGCTGAGGTATACTCGCCGTATCCAGGGTTCGTTACAATAAATTTGTAAACTGTGGGGCTCTTTACAAATCGTACTTTATTTGTCTTCCAATTACACAATATGTAGATCCACTTTCAATCGCTCAATATTTATATCCGCGTTGTAGGAGCGTCACCCAATGCTGGCGTTCATTCCACTTTCAATTACACAATCTCTAGATCCACGTTGTAGGAGCGTCACCCGATGCTGGCGTTTCGACAGGTAAGTGATTCACGTTACCCGTTAGCGCGTCACTATCACGCGGAATTACGGAGGGCAGTGACAGCGGCCGCAATACCAAGCGTGGAGCAGGTCAGAGGATCGACTCACTACCCACTTCACGCGTGACTTCCGGCCTTCGCACGTTAAGGAGTGAAATGCCTGCCAGAGGATCGACTCACTGCGAGACATTCACTCCTTACTGCCGGAAAACGTCGTCTGCCTTTCCGCGCTCCCGTTGAATAGTTAGTATACTATCGCGTATACTACCCTGTCGCGCTCTGGGTGTGCTACGCGTCCCGGGATGACTTACGTTCCGTGTCCTGCTCCGATGATGACCTCGACCTCGACATCCCTTTAGGATGGCGTGTGTTGCTAGAAGTGGCGTGATTTTCGTTGCAGCCCAATACTCGTTGTGTTGCTTGCGTGGCGTGATTTAACTGTTGTGTCGCAACATGTTGCTTTCGGATGGCGTGTGTTGCTAAAAGTGGCGTGATATTCCCGTTGTGGCCCAATACTCGTTGCGTTGATTTTATTTAACAGGGTGCGTCTTCATGTGTTGATTGGTGCCTTTATATGGTAAGAAGCTGTTAGTGGCGTTTGTGATTTCTTCTTTGCTTACTATGTGCTGGATTGCTCTGCTGTACATGCGGCAGATTGCTGACCTCCCGGGAAATGCTTGTTTTCAAGAACCTCAAGCGACACGGAAACCCTTCTGCCATCTACGGCAAGGCTATCTGTATCTGTAATCTGAAAATCTCTCCATACTTGGGAATATGAACGTAATGTAAGAGAGACTCAACTCTGATGTTTGTGGGGGAGCTTCCTCATAGAGTGTATCCTTTACAGTTACGAGCTTCAATTTGAGGCCTTCAAAAAATCCAAAGAGGCTTGGTCCACGCACTTAATTACCCTGTAACCCCTAAAGGTTTCAGGAGTCAAACACCGGATGGGGACACATCGGATTTGCAAGAACATAGATTAACACTACACTCGACAATCTCGCATAATCTCCACCCATTTCCCCTGAATGGTATTGGGTGAGGAGAAGTTTTCGTCTATTGTAGACACTTGCATCCAGTCCCTGGTTACATCGTAAAAGTATCTAGTGGTTGTTGTGCTGTTTGTTTCGGCTCCCCCTTGAGGTTTTCGGGCAGAGTTTCCAACGTTTAGTTGTGGAAGCGATTTCTTTTCTGCGTGTTTGTTTTGACGGTATCCGCGGGCGGTTCCCATTTGCTTCCTGTCTGGCGCTCCTCTTCGTCAACTGAGATGCAAGTAACCTTATCCTTGGCTATCTTTCTGAGTACAAAGACTGTCTTTTGGTACCAGTTCTTCCTCGGTTGATTTTGAGATTTTTTTCTCTTTTTGGGTTGTACCTCCTCTTTGCCACTGTGCTCGAGTTGGTACTCTTCACTGATTTGAAGGTAGACGGTTTCATATCTAAGTTTAGGGTACTTTAATTGGTACCTTCTGTTTTTGTTGCTGTCACTACTGGCGTACTCTGCCTGGTACACCCGGTAGTACTCTTCATCGTGTCCTGCCTGGAGACGAGGATGTTGTCTTCATCGGAATCCGTTGTTGAATTCCGACAAGTATTAATGTTTGCTGTTGTCCCTGTAGTCGTTGCGATAGTCGTCAAGTTGTCAGTTGTCATTGTTCTTTGTGTTCATATTTGGTCCCACGGGTCATTTGGAAAGGGTTGGTCACTCGTACGCAGAGCTGGTATGTGGAGAGAAAGCATTAGCAGCTATTCAATTACCGCCCGCTGAACATTCAGCCATCAACATGGATACCTCGACACCTTGGCTTAGGGTGGTATTGGTGCGGATATCGTCACTCTACCCACAAAACGGAGATGACCGTAAAACCTAGGGTTTATTCATTCATCTCCATATTATGTGAATTGGGAGGTATCGTAACAGGAAATTGCGTAACAGAAAATTGCTTTCCCTTTTGGAATGCGCTCATAACTATTACTTAAGCATGTCAAGGCGACCAACGCTGAAGGAGCCAATAAAACGTTGTAAGGGAAGAATTACGCCTTCATGGTTATCTTCCAAATTTAAGAACATAAACAAAGACTTCAGGAAGTAACTTTATCTAGGTAAACTTTCCCAAGGAGAGGAGGTGGAGGTTAGCTATTGCAACCTCTTAAGGTCATATAAAAAAACACAAGGACAGCCAAAAGAAATTCGTAAACATCTGTTTGTAATTATATCGAGAATACACAGCTGGACGGTATCCAGTGAAGTGTCTTTAGACCTACTAATGGATACTGGCAGATCTAAATATCATACGGTTGAGTATACAGTAGACAGTGAAATAGAGACAGATTCCATTGCTGTAGATATACATGTAGTGTTAGAAAGCAATGTATATTGGACGATAAGCAGTTTCAAGTCCTTCAAATCGCCGGGACCCGACGGTTTATTCCAGGCTCAGTTACAAGAGCCCCAGAGCAAAGTAATATATGTATACCAAAGGCGAGCAAAACTCACATACCAATCCAAAGGATTTCAGACCAATTAATATTTCCTCATTCATCTTAACAATATTGGAAAGACTAATAGAAATGCTCATAAGAAACAATTTAAGCCCAGAAAAACTAGCAGTTGCACAGCATGCGTATTCTAAAGGAAAATCCACAGAAATAGCACTAAACTCAGTGGTAGCAGAGATTGAAAGATTTTTGGAGGTAAAACAATATACCTTCATAGTCTATCCAGCCATAGAAGCCGCTTAACGCCGGAAATTGATTGAAATAATGCTTATGGGCAAGTCAATAATTTCAACGCGAGGAGTTTCAATGTGAGGAGTTTCAACGATATGCAGAGATCTAGAAAAGAAGGTGGTCATGTTGTGGCCTACGCTGATGATGTGGCGGTTTAGGTAAGAGATAAATATCCGAGTACCCTCGCTAACCTTATACAAACAATATTAAATGAGATAAATCGACGGACCGATGTAGACTTAACTTAAATGCCAGGAGGACAGAGCTAGTATTATTCACTAGGAAACACAGAACTCCAGAAGTTATGCCGTCATTATTACATGGTTCCAGGCTAGCAATAGGAGATAAGGCAGATATATTCTTATAAGGTCGTGACACGTTGAACGTTTAATTCTGCGCGTTTCTGGCTTCAGCGTTTACAGCGTTAACCTTATTGCATGTTTCGATACTGCTTCACGAAAAACTCGCGGACCGTTTTGATATGAAGGTCACGAGTTTTCCCAAGTTTTTGTATCATAATGATTTCGGATACCTTCCATGTGATTGGGAAGTATTTGAGGTTTAGGCAAGCGCTTATAATCAGTATAAGCTTTGTTAGTGCTTTGCGCGAAAGATTTATCAGTACATCAGCTGTTATCAAGTCAAAGCCAGAAGCCTTTTCTTAGGTTTAGTTTTGATGAAATGGGCAACTTCTTTATTTTTTGTTGGTTGAATTTTACTTTCATGCTGCTGTTATGTGCCATGTTTAATCCGGTATACGAAATGAAATTTTTTTTTTTTAAGCGTTATTTGCATCCCTGCTTGGAACTAATTTTAGAAATTTAGAGGAATTCGTGGAAATCAAACTTAGACGGTAGGATAAAGGAAATAGCTACAGCACTTTACAGCAGTAAAAGAATGGCGGGTACTAAATGAGGATTAACGCCTCTGGTTGCTCACTGGCTTTACACAGCAGTTGTAAGACTTATGGAAAGCATAAAAAGAGCAGCTAGTACATTCAAAAGTAGAGCTCTTAGAACAACGCCAATTTAGGCACTAAAACAGATTTACTGCCAGAAGACTTGTTTTGTAAGTACAATAACTGGCAGAGGAATCAGTTCGTTAACTGAGGGAATCGTCTCTATTTGTCGCCAGTAACATGGAGCATTCTTAATACTTAGTAAGTTTCGTTTCTACGCAATACCACAGATTTTCGAAATCGAGGAGTGAGGTGGACAAGGGCGCAGGGATAAGCATCTATAGGGATGGGTCCAAGCAAGAAAATCGATTGGAACATGGTACACTTTCAGCAAAACTAGATACCGTAATTGCCTTCCGCTTACCAAACCACTATTAAAATTTTAAGAGAATGATGTAAGAAATCTAGTAGGAGTGCTAACAGGTCACTTTTTAAATGGCAGACATAATACCATATTGTAGAAGCATATCTATTGTGGAAGCTGTCAGTAGGTAGAACAAGAAGATACTATAATATAAAACATCTTCTATGCGAATTCAAGGCTTTGTATAGGAAAAGAATCGCAATTATCGGTCAAGGGTTTCTTGACGACGTTGGTTGCACAGATAAAATTTTAACTGCTTCTCTGAACTTGGCTTTTCTTTTCTTTTTTTAAAAGTTTCATACAGAAGGTACTCGTATGTAAATACATATACCATTAGGAAACATGCTTAATCACAATGGCGACGATACCGGTACGACAATTATTTTAAAAAATCGAGCCAATCCTTTTTGAAATATAACCATTTTGTTCTTTTCGAATATCCGAATTTGACCCCTTATACTTGTAACACTTATCATAAAATTCTCTAAAGTGACTTATAGTATATATTGCGTCACGATACGCCAAACATATTTGAATATTTGTTCAAACTAGAGCTCCGTACTACAATATCGTGCAACAAACCATTGATATTTTATTTTGTTGTGAAATGTTCTACAAAGAATAGCAATGAAAACACTTAAAGCTTTACGCTGCAGCTATAAACGTTTAAACATTACTTATGGCTCAGAGTCAGCGACTGCCAACGCATTCAATCGCACCATATGAAGTTGCTTTTATTTTATGCAACGAAAGCACTGATACGCTTTCGCATACACGTTCGCGAATTATGTAGCTCTAGTCTAATCTAATCTCGTATTTATTTTGCGTTATTGGCCATCATACCAATATACCGGAAGTAATAATCGGGCTTACATCTGGGCTCCACCATTTTTTTACACGTATAAAGTGTAGCTGCTTTCTTTACCCTAACTTCCACGTTTGGTTTCCAAGAAAGCTTCCTGTTCAAAATTAGTCCCAAGTAGCTTGCTTCATCTCCTATCGCTAGCCTGGTGCCACTTAATAATGGCGGCGTGATTTCTGGAGTACTGTGTTTCTTAGTAAACAATACTAGCTCTGTCTTGCTAGCATTTAAATTCAGGCCACATGATACGGCCCATGGATTAATATCGTCTAACATTGGCTTTCCTCTAACCGAAACTGCCACATCGTCAGGGTAGGCCACAACATGTACCACCTTCTTTTCCAGATCCACCAGCATTTTGTTCATTGTAAGAATCCAGAGAAGTGGGGATAACACGCCTCCTTGGGGTGTACCCCTACGGACAGATCTGTACATCGTTGAAACTCCTAGCGTTGAAATAATTGACCTGCCCAAGATCATCTGTCCAATTAAATTCTGAAGAGGCTCAGAGATGCCCAAATCTTTAAGCGCGCCTTCTATGACTGAGGAAGCTACGAGGGTGTATTCCTTTATCTCCGGGGACTTTTTAATCTCTGCCACCACTAAGCTTAACGCAGTTTCTGTGGGTTTTTACTTATAATTTGCAACTTATATGTGTTTCTATTAGAATGTGTAGCGTTTCTAAGAGAAATGAGGAAAGACGAATTGGTATAAAATCCTTTAAACTATTGTGTGAGCTTTTGCCTGCCTTTGGCATATACCTATATCACCTTGACTTTCCTCTATACCGAGTGAATATGATTGTAAACCAGTTTATTATGTAGCTCTGGGATTACTGGAACTGAGTCGGGAATATCTCGTCTGGTCACGGCGATTTATAAGGCTTGAAGCTTCCTATCGCCCAATAAGCATTACTATCTGACACTATGTCTACAGGAGGGGTCTCTGCTATCACTTTACTGCCCAGTGTATACTCCATTGTGTGGTTCTCGAAACTGTCTGGGAAGTGTGTATCCATTAGCAGGCCTAGAGTCTCTTCACTGAATACCGTCCAGCTGTGGTCTGGCTTGTGAAGGTATCCAATGCTATATATAGACTGTGCCATTATTATTCTAAGTCGGGACACTTCTGCAGTATTCTCCATGTCATTCCAAAAAACTTTCTACGAATTTCTTTTTGCCTTCCTTACCTCCTTTTTATATGACCATAAGACGTTATAATAGTTCTCCACTCTTCTTCTCTTTGGGCTAAATTGAATTGCTTCCTGCAATATTTCTGCAAGTTCTTCTAGTTAAATACGAGATCTTCAGAGAGGCTTTATTCTTCCCCTATTGCATGTTACTGGACAAGTCACTTCTAGTGCTTGTCGAGAAGTATCTGTTTAACGACGATGTCTAGATCCTCTTTGTTCTCTGATTGAATTGGCGGAACCATACGCTTTTTTAGCTCCTGCAGATGCATCTGCCAGTTTGTTTTCCTATGATTCCTGAATTTTTCTATCCTATCTACATTCTCTTCAATTATACACTCAATGTAGCTGTGATCTGAGAAAGAGTGTTCCTCCAGTACTCTCCAATGTGTAATTTTATATACTAGTTCTTCCAACACAAGTGTTATGTCTAATACTTCCTGCCGGTTTCTAGTTATAAATGTTGGCATACTGCCTCTGTTGCATAACAAAAGCTTAGTTCCTAGTAAATAACTAATCCAAATCCCCCTTTCGTTGATGTCCGTGCTGCCCCATGGTGTGTGGTGTGCGTTGGAGTCGCACCTAAGTAAAATCGAGCACTTGGATGCTTCGCTGTTTAATCAACAGCGATGGTACTAATTCTTCGCCAAACGGCATATATCGTGACGCCAGCCAGTAGTTAATTTGGAGAAGACGCATTAATTATTGTTTTCTCTGCATCTTATTAAGAGTCCCTCAAAAGTCAACTCTCAGTGATAGTTTCAAGCTCAGACCTCGAAGTACATTCACCTTGTTCAGTGTTTTCAGTGCGACTTCACATTTCGATTCCGAAGACAAGTTTTCTCCTGCATCGGCGTCTGAATTGTCTGACCTTAACCTTTGTGAATCCGTAGTTGATCTACCCGCCACTTTTCCCCAGTGATTCTACGAATTCCTTTGTTAGCAATAGCAGAATCTGCATTGTGGCTCGTTTTGTCTCCACACAAGATTCCGCTGCGGGTTCATCGAAGGCCTTGACAAATCTCCATCACCCAGTTGGCAAATTCGTTTTACAGGCTCTGATGAGCTGAGATAGCTATTGCGACCTTATATAGCTGGACCGGTCTTTCGTCGTCGCATTTGACGAGGGCAGACCTGGACTCCTTAGTAGCACCGCTGACGGCACATTCGTCAGTGCGGCTTACACCCACTTCTATTGGGCTATTGTTCCTTCGGGATCTCCATCATCCAGCACCCCAGTGATAATGCGGTTCCGGGCCACAGTAGCAAACGATTTTGCGGGCGTCACGCTCTTAACTTCGGTCTCTTGGCTGACGGCTTAGCCTCTTCAGCTGACCTTTGTCTCTTAGGTGCCACTGCTGGCGCTTCCAGCTTAAAGTTAGGCATGACAGCTCCCCCGCAATCAATGAATTCCGGGAGCTCATTTGAAAGAAAGTCATCTAGAAATGCTGATATAGAGCGTGATCTAGGCGTAAACTTGCTTAACGCGAAAATATTTAAAATTGCATCAACCCATAAAGCAAGGTTGGTGTAACGAAGAATGTTAGCCATGAGAGATGGACCACCAAGAAGACTCAAACGTCTCAAACTCAGAGATCTTTCAAACTAGCCAATACTCTCTAAGTAGTTTTCTAATTATGTAATAATAAAACAATTAAATCTTATTAAAACTCCTTGTTAGTCTAATACAAAGTATATACAAAAGAATATAATTGAACTAGTTGCAATGTAAAATAATAAATAAAAAAAAATATATTCAAAACTGATTCAAACCTTTAAATAACTTTTGGAATTATTTGATTCGGTCATTCCAATGTCAATTCACCGAAAAAGCAGATAGAACATTTTTTTGGACATCATGGGCATATTTGTTGAGATATTCTCTATAACAACGATGCCCCGTAAAAACTATGTCAGATAGAAATCACTTTCTCCTTGTTTCCTCTCTACCCATGCTTGCATGCTTCCAATTGGCCTGTTGGTCCATCTCTCCGTCGTATCCACGTCTTGTTTGTGATATTTGTTAATATTATATTATATCTCACTGATGCTCACTACAGCTGCGCCGAACAACACAGCAACTTTAAAAAGTCTGGTGTGTTCGGTAAAAATTCGGATTCGTATATATTTTATTATGCGCCAATTTCAACATAAATCTGTTGCAGGTATCAAGATGACGCAAGTATTTTGATAAGCAACAACACAGCCACTTACGATATAAGCAGGTGTCAGGTTACTGCTGTAGACCGTTGTGTTAACTTGCATATTCAACATACACAATAACACAGCCACATGCGACATAAACAATTGCCAGGTTACAGCTGCAGCCCCTTGTGGACGGAATACTGAACTCCTGTATCAGCAAATTTCTTAAAGTAAAGTTAGTAACTTATTCTTATGTGTTAACTACTCCCCCTCAAGCTTCTGACCGTCCTCGGTTATTTTATAGCTATCGATCGCCCATTGTACTTCCTCCGCCGTTTGTCTTCTCTTCAAGATTTGTCAGATGATGATAACGCCACTACAAGTGATAAACCTTATGCGATCCGGCGGACTCCAATTCTTTTTTGAAATCTTGGACGACGTGAAAGTTCTGGTTGGTCGTCCTATGGAGTTGGGACATGCTTAATACCGGGTCATGACAGATGATACTGAGTAGAGGTGACCCGCAATGCCTGGCGTTCTATCTACTATTTCGCACTGGTTCACATATTTTTTGTCATTGATGTTTGCAGAGAAACGGTATGTGATGAGATATGCCCCGTTTACAATAATCTCTATTAGTTTGCCTACGGAGGCGTAGGGTGTTCTTACGCACTCACTAACTGCTAGTATGTCGTCGTTACATTCAGCTATGGTTTCATCTTGTATCTGTAGTGTGTCGTGGTTGTGTGACATCGGGAAGATGGTGATTTTCTTGCAGATGAATTTAATCATTGGATAGGGATCTGCTCTTGTGTTTTGGTGTTAATGATTACTTGTCTATTATTTGCATCAATTAATTTTGATTTGAACCACCTTATTCTTTCAAAATCAGAGGAATATAGTGTGCCAGCTACCACCTTAAGTGCTGACCCTAAAAAGTCTAAACTTCTTGCCATTCTGTTTCATCTAATATGTTGGTGAACTCTGTTAAATTGCTCGAATGCCTCAAATAGTCTCGTTGTTCTCATACCAATACCTTGCCATATATTACCGAAATGTAGTTGGAATGAGAGTAGATGATGATTCTCCCATGTATTATACCCAAAATTGATACGATTGCAAGTCCAATCCTGTAGAAAACAGAAGATAGAACGGGATTAACTTTATTCTGTGCAGTTTTGTGAGTCAACAATTGCTATTTGAGGTTGTCCTATCCTCCTCTTAATAAGAACAGACGTTCCCAGGTCTGCTTAAATTGTCTCTTCTATGCAAAGCGATGTTAACTTTTTGTTTTTGAAGAATTTTTCGCCAACCTCAAATATTCTGTTTTATCCATTCGGTTAGATCTATAAATGTTATTATGTTGGGCGGTTATAATTTTTTTAATGGTTTGCCTAAGTTCTCTAGGTGCTGCGTATATTGCATCGGTTGATTTTTGGTCAATAACCGAGTGTATGAATCGATTGTATGCTCTTGTTGCCCTCAGTATTAATTCAATTGTGTCGTCAGATATTTCTTTTAGTTTAAATGCTCTAACTATGTCTGCAAATGTGCTATGGAAGCGTTCCACTTGCCCGTTGGGGCGACTATGAAGTGGTGATGCAATGACAATGTCAACATCATATTCATTTATTTAAAACGGTCTGATTAGTTCTGAATTAAAGGAAGCTTAATTGTGGCAATATATTGTCTTAGTTTGTGGGAATAAATTCAGAAGTTGAATAATAGGCATTTTTACATCGACTATCGTACGTAACGCAAGCGGTTGCCCAACAGCAAATTTCGAGAATCTGTCGATACAAGTCAGGAATAACTTTTTATCTGTTGAAAAAATATCAATGTGGAGCATTTCTTCAGCATATGATGGAATTGTGGTCACCGGAAGTGTGTGTTTTTTGGGATGGCTGTCGTATTTTCACTTCATTACAACTTCATTGGCTAAGTTTACGATTATTTGCTTTACGTTTTTCTGAGCGGCCCTATATGCACGGTTATGTTTGGTGGTGGTGATTTCGATTTGTTAATTTTTCGGTAATATCTATCACGAGATTTGCAGTGGCAGAATTTTGGTTGCTGCAAAATATAGTACCAAAATATAATATGTTGTATACTGGATAATGTTGGTAAATCGTAATATAATATATAGCGGCTACCGTGTCTGTATTAATTAGTTCTTTGATCGTCTCGAATAGAGTGTTTTTATCTGTGATATTTATTAGAAGACGTATTTTTTTCCGAAGAGTAACATATAATATCCCGTTTTAACGGGAACTTTGCTTCTTCGAGAGTAATTTGATAAGGGTTTTCAGTCGTTTCAACCGTGAAGCATTGCAGCGTCTGATTGGACGACATTCTCGAGGGTGTTTACATTTTGTCGGTATAGAGCATCTGCTACAAAGTTTTCTTTGCCTGGTTTGTAAAACACTTTAGCATTGCGCTCATCAATGTATGATCTCCATCTTTTAATTTTGGCATTTGTGTTATTATTTGAAACTGCAAATGTAAGGTGTTGATGATCAGTGAACATATTCATTTCTGGCCCTTACAGGTAATTTAGCAGCTTGCCTAAACTAAAGACAATGTCTAACATCTCCCTTTCAATTTTGGCATAGTGCGATTCGCTTTGTTTAAACGTTCGTGAAATCATAGTAATGGGTTTGTTCGCTTGGGATAAGACTGCACCGATGCCATCCATAGAGGCATCAGTAATTAAGGTGTTAGGGGTAGTCAGAATTTTCAAAAGATCAATTTGTTTTACATATTCGTTAAGTGTAATATCTTGAAAATATTTTCTGAAAACTTCAAGTTGATCTGATAATTGCGCTTTTCTCAAAACTATGTTTTTTGTACTGGTGACAACTGTAACTCGAAAACCGCGCAGTAGATTTTAATGAAATTTATACAGCTTTTAGAATGCATTATAAACTCTGACCTGATTGAAGGATTTTTCGGTTTTTAAGACCCATTAAGTGTATATTTCTCAAAAAATCTAGAAAAACATTTCCTGAGGCCGCCATTTTATTAATTTTTGAAAAAAAGCTTCGATCAGGCCCAGGATTATCTATTTATAAAACAAATTTTTTTATCCGATTGATTCTGGGGTGAATCTCCAAGGAGAGTTGTCACCGCAAGGACCTTTTTTTTTGGAACTGGTTCAACACAGACCGCTATAACTTTGGAAATACAAAATTTTTTTTTAGAAATTTTCGTGACTTTAATTTAAAACATTGTATAATAAGGCCATATTACTACTTTTGTAAAATAGCATGATTCAATAGCAAAAAAAATTACTGAAAATTATAATTTTTTCGTGCCTCTGACTACCCTCTTAAGACGAACGGCTATTTAAAGTCTGGGTAGATGAGTGTAACATCTACTGATGGCAGTATGTCTTCAGACTTTCGACGGCGTTTCGCTGAGTTTTATTAAAGTCGATTTAAAGTTTTTTTGACATATGTTTGCTCACCGAAACATTCCCTTTCTCTTTTCCCCTTTGAAGATATTGCTCAAAAGCCTTGCTATTGTCGCGAAGTCTTTAAAAAACCCTCTATAATAGCTAGCCACGATCGCAAGCTGTACAGGTTTTTCGGCTCAACATATTCTTTTATGCCCCTAAGGGTCAGTTTTTGTTCCGTTTTTGGTTACTACGAAGCCCAAGAATTCAATGATTTCTTTAAAGAACTTCGATTTTTTTTAGAAACTTTCATATTGGCGTCACACAGGCATTTCAAAATTGTACTGATATGATTTGGTTTGTTTTTAGAAAAAATTATTACTCCATCAACATAAACGTAACATATCTTTCCTACGTGCTCTCTCAGAATGTCGTCAATAGTCCTTTGAGAAATATTTCCCGCATTTTTCAAACCAAAGGGCTACCGGTAAAACTCATAGTTTCCACCGTTCACCGAAAATGAATTTTTTTCGCGGTCTTGATTCGCTAAATAAATCTGACGATAACCCGACTTTAGATCTATGGTTGCCGATTCTAGATTCGCTATAATCATAGGTATACTTGGCATTGGGTACCGATCGGCTATAGTTCGCTCGTTTAGCTTCCTAAAGTCAATCACTAATCGATTATTTTTATTACCATTAGTATTGACACCATTTTTATCAACAACCCAAGCTGGGCTGTTGTATGGGCACTTCGATCGTGTTAAACGGTAATGCCTCGTTAGAGATCGGTTTATTATTTTTAGTGTAATGCCTCTGAATTCCTTTTTAATGGACGTGGGCACTACAATGTCACTAACATCTATGAAGTTCACATTGTCACAGTAATGGTATTGCAATTGTTCAGATTTGTTTTGGTAATTAATAGTGCTGTCTTGTAAGTTTAACGCAACTCTTGCTTGTATTAACAAGTCGAGTGCTGTAATGGCGTCAAATGAACTTAGTGGAACCAGCACAAGAAATTATGAGGTTTGTCCGAAGGGTTTCATCAGACATTTATTTGCTATTTTATTTGAGCCTTGAATTGGGCTCACAGTGAAAGGGTTTTCAACAGAAATTGCGTTCTTTATCTCCTTTACGGGCTTAACGTAATTCTTTGCCGCCTCTGTGTCAACTTATATTTTTAAAGTTCTCCCGTCCAGCTGTCGTTTGACGCATGGCAGACGGGAGCGATCTCTAAAAAATGCAATGCGTCATTGTCATCTAACGATTCGTTACCTTTTTCGACTTCGAGTACAGCGGCTTCCGCTGGCTTTGCGTATTCTGATTCTTGTGAATCAAGGGCTTGTTGAACAGGTTATTCAGTTTTTGGCGCCTTGGTCCTGTTACCCTATCGGACGTGTTTGGTCCTATTTTGGGGTCTATGAAAACTAGCATGCTGCCTAAATCTAGAGGAGGAGTTAACTTTCATTGGCTCTGGTGTTTGTTCTCTTTTGTTTCTTTCTTGGTTGGCATTGAATTGTTGTTTTGTACCGAAGTGCGGGTTTCTTGCATTGCCGTGTTCGCCCCTATTATGTTTTCGCTGTTTGGATTATCAGTGCGCCCTATATTCTTCTTTTGCGTGTTCCCTTTCTGCATACTGCGTTCGACGCTAGCTTTTGCTTTTCTGGCCAATGATAAAGCAGATGATAAGTTCTTTGGTTGTGCCAGAAAGACAATAGATCTAAGGGACTTCTTAAGTCCAGAAATGAAGTGCGTCAACTCTAACTTCCTCATTAAGTAGTATAGCCTGAACCGCTTCATGTGTCATTACAATTTTGTTGGCAACTAATGTTAGTTTTTTTCCAACTCGTCGTAATACTCCATTAGACTTAGTTCAGCTTGTCTAACCATTTCAAGTCCTTGCCTCAAAAGCCGTAGAGAGGTTTTGTCTGCATATGGACAATCTAGTATAGCAATGATTTCATCGAAAATAAGGACTGTATTGAGGGACACTAACACTGCTCCTCTGATCTTATTTCTAATAATCGTTACCGCTTGGTAATGTGTGCAGCTGCCAATAAATCGTTTGAATAATTCGTATGCGTCCATGGCCGATTACCTCCATGCCACGTACTCATCTGACCCCCCACTAAATTTAATGACTGATTTAATTATATCGATGGGATGTTGCACACGATATCTGGGTACACTGAAATTCTACTATAAGCCTCAATTTGTGGTGTTTTAATACATAAGTTGTTAACTTTCACTCTCATTTCTTTAAGTTGTGTTTGAAATCTCTGTTCTTGCTGCGCCAAAGTTTGGCTGACAGCACTCTGCACTAACTCATGTACTTGATTTGCATTCATTTCAAAGCTTACTCCGTTTGGCACTTGGCTATTGCTAACTTCTGTGTCCCACTCTTTTTCACAATATCAAATCAAATACAAACTGAAAGGTAGAATACTAATTGACTTTCTGCTAACCTAAAGTAACTACAAAGTGCCGACCGTTGCGTTAACTTGCCGATTCAACTTAGGCTATAACACAGCCACTTGCGACATAAACAAGTGTCAGGTTACAGCTGCAGACCATCGTGGCCGGAATACTGAACTCCTGCGTCAGCAGATATGTTAAAGTAGAGTTAGTAACTTATTCTTATGTGTTAATTTACATATGTGGAAGTCTCTAATTTATGCCATATCACCGCCGGAAAAGACATTGTTGACATCCCTTGTAGATGCCCAAATTCAAAGTTGTTCACAATTCGGACATGTAGTGGATATTCAATGATACGACGAAACGTTATGAAATAAAATGTAAAAAAGAGTTCCAACGGCCTTAAATATGTATAGACGAGCGTCGTGCACCCTCAAAACCAACACCGCTATCGGAAAGTGTTGGGCGGGTTGTTGGTATTTTCATTGGTATTGGGCAACTATTTGTTGACCAGCCTAAACTGGAGTGGATACACTTTTCGGACCGTTTGCAAATCAACAGGTAATACGACACGAAAGTTAGTCTCTGTTAGTTGCATATGTATAAGGAATAAATGAAGTGACGTTGTGTCTAGCTTGGAGATACCAAAAGCCAATATTTAAGTACCTTCTGACTGAATTCTAACTCACTTATCAATTTCGTTCATTACTTAAAAAATTATGTACACATACGTGCATATACATTTCTATATACACTAGACAGAAAAAGTCTGCGTACAAGGTACCAACCAAAATAAATCATTAAAAATAAGACTTTTATATATTTTTTAAAAAATCCAATTGCAAATTTTCAACAATAACATATTAACAAAACAAAACATGAAGACGACCAGAAAATCTATTGGAAAAAGTCTCCGTACAAAGTATTATACATAAGTCAACGAAAGATATTCATCCTCAAAATTCCGCTTAAAATATAAAAGGAAGTTGGATATCCCCTACGTTTTAAAGCTTCCGCCAGTCGTTTAGGCATGGAATCAACTAGATTGCTTTTATCGGAAAAAATGTCCTTCTACCAAAACTCCGCGCGCTTGTTCAAATGTTCTTTCGCGAAAGCAACACGCGTTTGCCTATTGATCATTGTGTCAGTGCAAACGGTCGTTTTAAAATTTACTTGTACATTTTCAACAAATTTTGATGCAGTAAGTCGGGGGTTTTGCTTCACACTTTGTAAAACGTTACGGATTTCCCGCAATGTTATTATTGTTGCCCGAGACGCGCCGAGATAGAAAAACGCCGGTATGTTTGTAGTTGTTTTATTATTCTTTGTATGCGTGTACGCAGATTTTTTCTGCCGAGTGTATATGTATACTTATACCTAATGACTTTATTTTTTAATTACAGAGTATTTTATTCAGAGTATTCCTTAACAGTTCTCCTGAATGAAAAGCAGAGAAAAATCTGGTGCAGGCGATGCAGACCATGTATTTGAGTCGACCTTTTTGTATTTTAGAAAACTCCAGTTTTTGGAAGATCAGGGGTGTTTGGCAGAAAGCACACTGTAAAGTTCAATTTGTCGATAGATTGACCCTTCAAATGTTAGGTAAACTTAATATTAAAAAATGTTGCGAAACAGTAAAAAAATTGTAAATAGATTGCAATCAAATTTGGTATTTTATAATATTTAGTTATATTATAGGACATACACTTACTTAGTTTTATTACTGTATTTTACTTACCGTCAGGTAAATTGTATTAAAATCATCTTCAAATGAGATATATGGGATAAAAACTCAACTGAAGAAGCTAAATTCAATATAATGAGTTGATGTGAAAACGTCCACCAGAGGATCGCAATTCATTACACTGATCTACAGTGGTTTTGTTGTTCTAGGTATAAGTTCACTTTCAAATATATATGTTCCCATATTGTTTAGTAAGATTTGCTCACGTTTATTTTTAAATATTTATTTTCATTTTACTTTACAAAGTCAAAAAACAAGAAACAATTTAATTGAAATCTTTGTATTGTCAGTTTTGTTTTGAAAAATAAGGAGGCATCGAAGTAAACAGAAAGTCAAATATGAAAAACTTACGAACACATATTGTATTTCAATAAAACGCTTTGATAAGCTTCCTTTTATAATTTTCCAGTCGCCAATCCTTTTTTAAAAACTAGCAGTAATCTGCCATCATACTTGTATGACGATCCCAGTAACATTGCTACCTTTTTTCCATCACTTTTAGATTCTAGTTGAACCGTTCTCTCTGTTCCTTACCATAGTTTCCAAAATTATTTGAAAACTTATCAATATTATTACCTAGATAGTTTAACTTGATAGTTCAAATTTGCTCCTAGAGATAGCTACATTTTGTCTGAATATTTTCACATTTTCTTCATAATTTGGTACTTAGCGGTTGCCTAGGAAATTTTCCACTGTCAAAACAAAACTTTTCCAAGCTTCAATTTCCGGAACCTAATATCCTTAATATTATATAATCATTCATTATTTGCCGTATTTGAGGGCCATCAAATTTTCCTCCTTTCAATTTTGCCATAATACAAGGTGCGTTCCAAAGTAAACAGTAAAAAAGTAACAAAGTAAACTCTAGTGGCGCCATCTATATGTCGACTAATGCGTTAGAAAATGCTATCCTTTATCGACTTCCAGTAAAAATTTCATGCCATTTCATCTATTGGATGTGAAGTTATTGCTTTTAAGTGTCAGTATGTTTTTGTCATCGGTGCGAAAATGAGCTTCGAACAAAGAGCCAACATTAAATTTTGTTTTAAAATTGGTAAAACTTTTGCCGAAACGTTTGATGAAACAAGTTTATGGCGATGACTGCCTATCCCGTAGCAGACTGCACGAGTGGTTTCAACGTTTTTAAAGTGGTCGTGAGGACATAAATGACGATGAACATGTGGGCCAAACAAAATCTGTGATCATCCAAAATTCCATCGAAACTTTAGCCGAAATCATCATTGAAATTCATGAATTGAACATATCCTAAAACTCGATTTATCGCATTTTGACCGAACATTTGGGCTTACAAAAGGTGTGTGCACGGTTTGTTCCGCACAAATTGACTGACGACCAAAAATTGCTCAGAATTCAACATTCGAAGGACATCATTAAAGAGGCAAAAAAATATCCGAACTTCCTTTACAAGATTGTGACTGGTGACGAAACGTGGTGTTTTCAATATGATTTCGTAACGAAATGCCAGAGTGCTAAATGGAAGGCGCCGGACGAGCTGAAACCCAAAAAATCGCGCCTGGAGAAGTCAAAAGTGAAGGCAATGCTGATTTGTTTTTATGATTCCAAGGGTATTGTCCACAAAGAATTTGTTCCACCCGGCCAAAACGTTAATGCGGTATTCTATTATTTGACCAAAAATCACATTTTAACAATCAACCACTCTTTTAGACTATTTTGAATAAATTTAATTGATTTTGCCGATAAAGCCATTTGTTCTGTCTTTTTTTTTAAAGTCCTGTTTAATTGAAACGTACCTTGTAAGTTTGGAAATTTGTTTACAAATGTCAAGTTAGGTTAGGTTAGGTTAATCTCACAAACTTGTTGAGACGGCTAATGCCAGTTTTGGCTATGTCTTCTGGTTTGTCAATCAATGGAGGCCTGTAAGTTTCCATCCCACTTCCTCCCTTTGACAACAAGCATCCGAGAAAATTTTTAGTCTTACCGCATTAACATATGACAATATCCTTCACTTGATGTTTCTAGGCGTGAAAAAGGTGCGCAGAACCCTACTCATGACTGAAAAAAATTAATTTTATTGCTAACAAGACGGTAGTTGATCAAAATATCAGATATACAAATCTCAAAAACAAGAGCATATTCAATATTTTCATGAATAGGTCTTAATCTGGACACTTGAAAGCATCGAAATTCACTAAGATATCAAGGGCCAAAATTGTGTTTATGTAGAGCTGTTATTTTAGGGATAAAGGATTGGACCAATGTCTAGTAATCAGTTAATTTTGCTAAGATATCTTATATGATATATATATGTCATAAGGCCAACTGGAAGTTTTAAAATCTTATGGTAGGTATATGAGAGATAGGGGTAGTATTGACCGAGTTTTATCTATTTCTGGCAATACAACATACTATTAACAGAATAAAATGCTCCCTGAGTTTCATTAAGGTACCTCACATACCGTCACCAACATATGTAGATATATGGAGTAAAATCCATCGGATGTTTGAAAATTCTGTGATGGAGGCTGTGCTAGTTTTCACCCGATTTTAGTCGCAGAGATACACTGTTAATACGCTCTCTAACTTTTATTGAGATAACTCACATACTGGCTGATATATGCGGTATAAAGTCACCTGTAAGTTCGAAAATCTTTATATTAGGTATATCGGCGCTAAGGGAAATATTGACTCGATTCAACCCATTTTTGACACTCGAACATAATATTATATCATCAGGAAAGCATTTTCTCCGAATTTCAATGACATATATCATACGTTGACCGATAAAAAGTCAACTATAGGCACTGGAATCCATTTATTCGGTCGGGCTTAAACAGTTTTGGTTCGATTTGAACAATTTTTGGTCACATCTTAGAGGGACCATTCGTGCAAAGTTTTATACCACTATATTAATTAGTGCTTTATTTGTTTACTAGAATGTGAAAGGATCAGCTGGAACTTAAGATTGTGTTATAAGGGAAGTAGGCGTGGTTGTGATCCGATTTCTTCCATTTTCGCACTATAACATGCGAATATTGAAAGAATTTTATGAAATGTTTTTGGTCGAAATCATTTGAGCAGGTCCCGAAATTGTGGTTTCACCCAAAAGTGGCCAGTGAAAAGCCCACCTTCCAATTTTGATACCGTCTCCTGTAAAGCCCTCTTATGCCATTCCGGGTCTAAAATTTTATGTCTCTGACGCATTTAGTTTTTGATTTATCACACTTTGAGTAGTTTTTAACAAAACCGGTATATGAGGAGTGGGCGGGGTTATTATCCGATTTCACTTTTTTGAAGACTATCGTTTGTTTACTAAATGTTTGTTGTGTGCAACTTTGGGCGATATTGCTTTATCGGTTTGGGAGATATATCCAGGGGGCGGGGACACGCCCATCTTTTTCAAGATTTTAAAACCTCAGGTTACCCTCCTTGTGCCAAATTTGAGTTCTGTATCTTAATTTACGGCTTAGTTATAGCACTTTATACGTTTTCGAATAACGGCGTTTTGTGGGCGTGGCAGTGATCTGATTACACCTATCGTATATCTCATCCTTACTTTTTTGCCAAGAAACATGCGTACCCAGTTTCATAAAGATATCTCAATTTTTACTCAAGTTACAGCTTGCACAGACGGACAGACAGTCACCCGGATTTCAACTCGTCTCTTCATCCTGATCATTTATATATATACAACCCTATATCAAACTCGATTAGTTTTAGGTGATATAAACAACCGTTAGGTGAACAAAACTATTATACTCTGTAGCAACAGGTTGCGAGAGTATAAAAAGTAAGGAAGGGCTAAGTTCGGATGCAACCGAACTTTTTATACGCTCGCATAGTCAAATGGTATACTCGTTTGAGATTTCTTTATATATAATATCTTAATAATTAGAGCAAACGTTCTTGTGTTTTGTTGTATACGCTTATAATTTATTTTATACAGAATGAATTACAACTGTATTGAGGAGTATGAAAATAAATCGTTTTTTGACAATGAATAACATTTTTTATTTATTTTATCGATATTATTATATATGTTTAGCTCAAAAATAATAAATATTAACAACTTTAAAAATTGTATTATTATTTTAATTTGTACATTATTAAACATAAATTTTTATATATTGTAGGTTCTTAGACATATATCCAAATTATATTTCTTTTCTCCTTACACTATTTAATTTCTATCATATATTTATACAATAATGTCTTATATAATAACAACTTATACACATAATTTAAATTTTCTTAATTAGATTATTTACATATTTTTCTTAAAATTGTTTTAAAAACTACTGTCAAAATTGCTATACCATTTTTTAATATATATTTGAAAAAAAAATGAAGAATTATTGCAATTAGTCTGAAAATTTTAGTTGGAAATAGAGACACAAATACTGTCATGATAGCTGTGTACTGTCTCAAAAATAATTGCATTAACATGGGAAGGATCCATGTTTGAAAATGCCCAATCAATTTGTGTACCGGCAGGTGTAATTGAATATTCTACACCAAGCAGGGAACTAAAGTCCTTTTCTTGGAGCAGATTTCCTATTGAATTCCCCGTAGACATTAAACAAATGTTCAAATCTCCAACAATTAGCACATTTTGATTGCATAACTCAGAAGTAAGGACTTTCTGAAGTTCTACAATTAAATGTTTGAAAGAGAAAGCTGAATTTCTATATAGAACCAGAATATTAATATTGAAACATTTAAACAAAACCGCTTTTAAAACTTTGCGGCCTGAATAAATTTTCTTTACAGCCTTTGGCTCTATAGAGCTAGCAATACTATGCTTTGCATACATTACAAGTATAATGCCCCGTTTATTTCTGTTGGTTGTTTCCGTGCTATCTATCCTCAGCTCGTTAATTGGAGTAAATCCAGGTATATCAAAATTTTCGCACGAAAGTTTCTATAAAACATAAAATATCTGAAGATAGCATCAAACAGTCGCTTTTTATGTCATTAATGTGAGTATGAAGTCTCTGAACATAATGTAATAAAATTTGATGTCCTGATGTTCGGGAATTCATAAAACCCTCAGTTCCCTAAATACAGGATCCGATTCAGAAAATTTGTTAGGAGGAATAAAATTTCCTATGATGAATAGACCTTCTGCAGTAGTAGCTCGACTGCAAGCGACATATATTGAAGCTCTAGGCATTCTGGGTCGAGTATGAACTACAGCTCTATTATATGTGGCACCCTGATTATTATGAATAGTTATTCCCTCAGCCGGTACAACTGGAAACTGATTTCTTTCAATTGAATTTTGTTCATTTCTTTTATATTTAAAAGATTTTAAAACTTTTCCAATTGGTGTCCAAGAACTTTCTAGAGGATGAGGCTTTTTCGATCGTGCTATCAAAACCACAGAAGGTTCCAAAAATTTAATCCACAGAGTTGTTGGAAAGAAACATTGAAAATCAATATGCATAAGTTGTCCAGCTGCCCCATTAACCAAGCCATCATACGTGTTTATATTCACTGTAATCATTTATTTGGCGGATTTTTTTAGTGTCAATTCATAGGGCAGTCCCTGCGTTTCAGAAGTTTTGAAAAGTTTAACTCTTTCCATAATATTCTCATTTTCACTTATACCAATCCCTTTAACTGAGTCTTTTGCAGTTGAAAGGATAGCTTCAGTTGAGATTCGACTGAGCTTAAGGGCATTAAAATTATTTGTCTCTTCATTGGACCAAAACAAATGTATGGCATCATCGGGAACTTCTTCGAAATTAACTAGTCGAGTTTCAATGAGTGATATGTCCTCATTTGTCATAGTACCAGATGCCATATGGTTTAATGCAATTGCAAAGGCCTGATCCTCCCGTTGTCTCATTATTTCTGTAAATTCAAAGTATTTAAATAACTCCCACAAAGGGGAACCAATTTAAGTGTTGTATGCATCATTGGGATTAGGAGAGAATATCCACCTATCTCCAACAGGTGAGAGTTACGTCAAATCACCAAACACTATGATCGGTATACCATCGAAGGGGCAGTCTATTTTGAAAATTTGTTTTAATCTCGCATCAACAGTGCTAAACATACGAGCACCTACCATCGATATTTCATCAATTATGATTAATTTTAAATCGATAAGTCTGGAACACTAAGAATTAACTGTGTCATTGCTAAGTGGCCTCAACTCTCTATTCAAATGATTAACAGGTAAAGAGAATATTAAAGAAGGGTTATTCCACCTATTCGGAATGCTGCTTTTCCCGTAGGTGCGCAAAGAAGAACTTTTAAGAGCTTAAATTGGATCCAGGTGTAGAATTGTAACGATGGTTAAGTGCTTGATATGTTGCAGATATCAAACGACTCTTTCCTACACCTGCACCGCCGCCAATGAACTCATAAAATGGGCGATTTGATTTTAGCTGGTGCGTCAAATGTGTCAAATAGGTTCTTTGCTTTATATTTAGATTTTGAACTAAAGAAAATAATTCCTCAGCTGGAATTAAAGAGGGTAGTTTAATAAATCTAATATTGCAATCAGATTCAGTGCCATTATCTGTTGAATTTTCACCATGCAAGTCCAGAAATTTTATATTTGGGTTTATTTCTGGAAGTGCCAACACTCTGAACTCATTTTCCACTATAGGTAGTTCATTTTGAGAACCTTCCTCTACGTCTATTTCATTATAATAACTTTCTAGAACATTTTCAAGTTCTCTTTGCTCAAAAACATCATATTTTCTTTGATTTTCCTCAATTAGAATACGATGTGTTATGCAAGTCTTCTCATTATCGTTTACAATGAGATCTTGCTGTTTATTTCGCCATGGATAGTAAAGCATTTCCATTTCGCGGAAATACTTAACTCTGGCCAAATGTGGGCTAAACCTTCTATACCGAATAATACAAGGTTTGGTACGTTTCTTAACAAAACCACTACCGTCTTTAAGAGGCATGACAACCCCGCTTTCTGGTAAATTATCGTTTTCCCTCTCTTCTTCTTCATGATCACTGTCTTGTACTCTTCTGCTAGGTTTAACATATTTATACGTAGATGCAAAATCAGCTAAGCAAAGAGTTTCTAACTGATCGGATCTTTGAACATAACGGTCTAAAATACCGGCTACGAATATTTCAGTCGAACCTGAAGTAAGAGTCTGAAGTTTTGCTCTAGGTTTCACCATTCGAACACGTTCCTCAGGTCGAGAGGTATTTATAAATATTTCTGCATTACTTGCTTCCGAAGGATGGAGCCCAATGCAGCAATATACTGCTTCTTGTGCAGATATTTCTGTGCCTGATATAAATTTGTGACCTATATGTTTAAGTTTTTGCTTAACAGTATAATTTCTAGCATTTACCTCTGATATAGCTTCATTTAAGAGCCTCCTCTGTTATACTTGCTAATATTATATAATTAATTATATATGAGCAGCAAGCATATGCATCCAGTATATATTGGATATCCATATTTGCTCTATGAACTTCCAAAATCAGAGGATTAAAAGCATTTATAAAACGATCCTGTAATTTTCTTTTTAGAAAAATTTTGGGTTTTGTTAAACTTGATCTAAGGGCTAACAAACAGTCATCAAAAAACATATTTATTCTACTATCAGACTGGAAATGTTCAAAATCTCTTAAATTAGAAATGTCTTCTGTAGTCATATTTGAATTTAAAGGGTTTTAAATTTTGAAAAAGTTTTCTGTAAGACGTAACAGTATTTGCGTTGAAGGCATTGGTGGATATGGTATACCAAAACGACAAAGCTGTTGTCCTCTTATTTCCCTAGTACAAGACCGACTGTGGTTATGCTTTTGATAACCCAAATAATTTTCTAAGTGGATAACCGAACCATCTGTAGAAATATAATTGTCAATAAAACTAACGATATCAGGGAATGCCTGAGGATCTTGAAGGCTGCTCCTGGGCGGATTATTAAGCCAATACATGCCGTGTACATGCGAGGAACCTCTCTGTTGAAACTCCACTCTTCAGTAGAAATTTGTGACAAAATGCTCTCCAAAAATGCCGGCATTATCTTTAAAAAGCTTAAGAATTTGTCGATAGCGGTAGTCAAAATATCTAGCACAAGTAAGCGCGTCTGACCGAATTAAGCGATATCTATCTTGGGTTGTTAAACTGTTGGCTTCCTCTTCTGAAATATCTTTAGAATCAACAGTTTTAGAGAGGATGACCAAAAGCTCAACCCACTGAGATTCTGCAGCCGATAAAGTGATAAAGAAGGTTGGAAGCCCAAATTGGCAAATCATAGCGATTGCCTTTTTCTTCTCAGCTTCCCAGTGCGCAGGTGAGGATCTAACGCCTTTCAAAACCTTGTAACCATCATCGTGTTGAATCAAGTTTTGAACAAAGTTTTCATTTAATAGATTTTGGGCTGTAACTCGGTTGCGGCCTGAAAACTTTCTAAGGTAAATGGATGTACTATTTATAATTTAAAGTAGTTCTAATTTTTTATAATCATAGAACAACTTTGGAATCGTACACGCTCTTCTGTCAAAACGGCGAATTTCAGAACGTATTATCGCTATACGTTTCAGAGCATGTACGCTTCTGCCCAACGTATACCACGTACGTATTGTTCCAAATGACAATTCTTCTGAATTATTATCTTGAATTATATTAATTGCTCTTTGTCCTTCACCTGGTGCTATGACTAAACGGCTATAGTCTAAGTTTTCTACAGGAATATTGTCCAAAAGAGTTTCTTGACCGCCTGGATTTAGCTTTGAAGGTAAAAGACCCGTGAGAATATTATTACCTGAGGGGTTATCATGAGAAGTTTGTGCCCCATAAAAAGATTGAAGCAATCGGGAATCCTCTGCAGATGCAACAAACGGAACTTCTTCTTAATTTTAAATTCTGAAATCCAGTTCTCATTAATATGTATATTGTGCTAACAATACAGAGGGGTATTCACTAAGAATTGCAAAGCTTAAATAATATTTTCGGGGCATATGGTATCGATCATGTTAACGTGATTGTACTCCAAACGCCTTCTTAAGTGAATTTGTATCACATGAGCCTCACCAAAGGACCTAGGTAGAGATGTCATAATATTGTTAACAGAAATTGGTATATTAACAACAGCACCTTTAAGAGAACGAGGCATTATGAGACGTTCTTCAATTGGGGTTAACTCTTTCAAACAATCCGGTATTTCAGGAATATCTAGACCGTTAGCTAAACATATTTTTGGAACGTTCTTTTTAACAATCGCATTTTTGCAAGTAGCACAAAAATTGTAATTTCCATCTTCCGAAGGAAATTTTTGCATTAAATAGAAGGCGTTTGCAGCATTCAGGGAGCGCAATAGTTTCAAAATTTAATTTGCGAACTTGGTGTGAAAACCATAATCCGCCGCAGCAAATACATATTTCAGTAGGGCCTTTATTTATATTTTGGAAATAAATGTTTTTGAAATCTGTTAAATTGCCACTATAATCATTTTCTATAACATTATTTTCTTTCTTTAATCGGATCTACAAAGGCGAACTTGACTTTGTCTAAGACGTCTCTAATTCAAAATTTCTTCCCTCATACCCCTCCTACTAAGCTGTCGACGTTGTGTTTCTCTATCACGCACTTCTCTCCTTATTTCAGGATTTCTGCTTGCATGTTCTCTTTGCATTTGATCATGAATGCGGTCTAAATTCCTACACTCAGGATTTCTTGCGCGAAATTCTCTATGATCCCTAGTGTTCCTACTTTGCTCATCATAACGTACCTCGGGATTTTCTCGACGAGACCTACAACCTCGAGTATTTCTTATTTGCTTTTCAGAGCGAATTTGTGGATCTTGCTGTCTTGTTCTATGTTGAACAGTATTTACAGCTTGCTCAACAGATCGAACCTCGGGGTCTTCGCGCCGAGATCTATGACCTCGAGTATCTCTTATTTTCTCTTCAGAGCGAATTTGGGAATATTGCCGTCTTGTTCTATGTTGAACAGTATTTCTCATATGCTCAACAGATCGAAATTCGGGGTCTTCGCGCCGAGATCTATGACCTCGAGTATTTCTTATTTGCTCTTCAGAGCGGATTTGGGGATTTAGACGGCTTGCCCTATGTTGAACAGTATTTAAATTTTGTTCAAAAGACTGTACCTCGAGATTCTCCCGCCCGGTTCTATGTTGATTTGTATTGATAATTTGTTTGGACAGACGTAGATCGGAATCTAATCTACGATTAGCGTGACTTTCAGTATCTTGTGACTGCTTACTATCTCTATATAAAGAGTTTGCAGGAAGAACTCTCATACGTCTTCTATTCTGAAGACGACTTAGTAATACAGATTATAAATGGCTTAATATATAAAATAGTTATAGATCATACTTATATAATTCCGTTTGTCCGGGTCTGAAAAGTTGGATCCTAGGTGCTGCTCTCTTTCACTGTAATTGACTCCTTGCTATGAATCCTTTCCTGTTCGGTATCGGTTTATGTATATGTGTTTGCTCGCCACTGTATATAATACGGTTTTGCTTGCCACTGTATATAACAATAGTTTAAACACTATATAACTAATACACTGAAATTATTTTGAATACAGCACTTTGCTGGTCAAGAAATCTAGTGTAACTGAAACTACAAACACAGTGTACTGATATTTATTATACTCTTGCAACATGTTGGTACAGCTTACGTACTTTTGTATACCTATATATTACTTAGCTATTCACTAACATAATACTACAGATTATTTAGTTATATTTATATTTTAGAAATTAGTAGTATATTTCATTGTATTGAAATTAAGTTCTCGGAAAACCCCTCCTTGAATTGCTTTTGTCTAACGCTTTTTAAAACAGGGATCTATGGTACCTATTTTGAAAGGTCTGCTCATGAAGGCTAAATTAACAATAATTTACATATAATTGAGTATGGTACAAACATATTATATTATATTATATATAGAGCAGGTATGTAGATTTTCTTCTTTCTGTCTTAATATCTAAATCTTTCATAAGCTACCAACGGCGCTGGGTAAATCCCAAAAAGTACTTAAATGTAATTTTCTTGAGTTTACAGTTCACCTCATGACCTTCATATTAAAATATGTCGCAAAACTGAAATAATAGATAATAGCATTTTAACCGATTGGGTCGCAGTTTTACTATTACCACATAAAAATGATCTTTAGCCCTTTTGATACTACACTACTAATATTTTTCTCACGCGATTTTTTCTAGAAAGATATTTTTGCTCTATACAAAGTCCAGCACTCTAAGAAACTTTTTTACATTGTTGACTGGTATATTTTGTTATAAGTTCAACATGATGGCTGAGAAAATATACTTATCCACTGATTATCACCAAATATAATATTAGAAGAAATATTAGTATATACAAATCTATATCTATCTCGATTAGTTTTAGGTGATGCAAACAACCGTTTGGTGAACAAAACTATACTCTGTTGCAACATGCTGCGAAAGTATAAAAATGTTGCGAAAGAATTCAACATTTATTATTCGATTATTATTTGGTATCTTATTAACTTATGTTGTTGATCATAGATTTACTATTTTAGATAGATACTATTTTTCTCCGAAATGTTAACTTTAACAAAAGGAAGCTATTTAACTCAAACATGGTATATGTGATATAAACTGAACCAAAGGGTATATTAGGGTTATAAGGTTTAAACAAAGGTCTAGACCAATTTCATTCATATGCAGAGATAAACCACATTATTTTTAAGAAAACCTGTCCATTTAATTTCATTAAATTATAAATTTAACTTAAATTCGTGGATCGATTTCACACATTTTCGGCATCAAACTGTTGTATATCTAATATTTTACGTTTATATAAGGTTGTCAAATATCTCCCTTCCGCTTTTTTGTCTTTTGAATTTCGCGGCTATGTACACAGCGCTACAGAGCTCGTATCTGGCAACACTTTACATAATTTGAAAGGTCTTGACATAACCTACAAAACAACGCTATGCATGATTAGTTTGGATATTGCGTTCAACAGTTATAGACGTGTAAACATGGAGTTCACTAACGCCGAAATTTGCGCTATTTTAAAGTTTTCCTTCGTTAAAGGCAAATCCGCTAGCGAAACGTTCCGTGAGATTAATGGTGTTTTGGGGGATGGTACTCTATCACTTCGAACCGCGGAGGAATGGTTTCGACGATTCAGAGCCGGTGAAAACGACACCATGGATAAGCCAGCCGGCGGAAGACCTGTGACGACAAATACCGATCAAATCATGGAATACATCGAGTTAGACCGCCATATGGCATCTCGTGACATCGCCCAGGAGATGGGAGTTAGTCACCAAACCATTTGGAACCATCTGCAGAAGGCTGGATACAAAAAAAAGTTTGATGTTTGGGTGCCGCATAATATGACGCAAAAAAAACTTCTGGACCGAATCAACGCCTGCGATATGCTGCTGAAACGGAACGAACTTGTCCCATTCTTGAAGCGGATGGTGACTGGCGACGAAAAATGGATCACATACGACAATATCAAGCGAAAACGGTCGTGGTCGAAGGCCGGTGAATCGTCCCAAACAGTGGCCAAGCCGGGATTGACGGCCAGGAAGGTTTTGCTGTGTGTTTGGTGGGATTGGAAGGGAATCATCCACTATGAGCTGCTCCCATATGGCCAGACGCTTAATTCTACCATCTACTGCGAACAACTGGACCGCTTGAAGCAGGCGATCGACCAGAAGCGTCCAGAATTGGCCAACAGTAAGGGTGTAGTGTTCCACCAGGACAACGCCAGACCACACACTTCGTTGATAACTCGTCAGAAGCTACGGGAGCTCGGATGGGAGGTTTTATCGCATCCACCATATAGCCCGGACGTAGCGCCAAGTGATTACCACCTGTTCCTGTCCATGGCGAATGCCCTTGGTGGTGTGAAGTTGAACTCAAAAGAGGCTTGTGAAAAGTGGCTGTCCGAATTCTTCACAAATAAGGAGGGGGCTTCTACGAGGAAGGTATTATGAAGTTGCCGTCTAGATGGAAACAGATCATCGAACAAAACGCCGCATATTTTAACTAAATCCGATCACTGTAACACTTTTTATAAAGCATTGAATGAAGAGCAAAAAAGATATTTGACAACCTTATATAAAGCCAAACGGAAGTTTGAATTTTTTACATAAAGTATGTTGGAGCTACGTTCAATATATACCCGATAATGGGTGCTAGGGCGGAACCAAGAATTTTATACTCTTGTAATTCGCAAGAATCAAAGGCCAGGAAATTCCTTCAGGTGTGGCAAAGTTGAGAAAGAACATCCATTATTAAATAAAATCGTGATTAAATTGCAATCAAATTTGGTATCTTTGGCCATAAACTTAGTCTCAGTTTTATTGCTATAGTTAAGATTGCGTCAGCGAAAATTATATTAAAAAAAAAAACAAAAAACCTCTTGAAGTGAGATATACATAAGTATGAATGTGTGAGGTTTAGATCAAGGTATATACTATTTTCATTCTAATTCAGCGTCAAACCACATAATTTTTAAGAAAACTAATTACATTAAAATATGACATTTTGATCAACCGGAACGGTTTAAAGTCAAGAGGAAAGACAGAAATCATATATATATTGGGGATAGAGAAAGATATTAATTTTTACACTGCTCAGCTATTATATATATATATAATATATATAAAAAAATTTAATACTCACTGACCGACATACGAGAAGTATTATAAGTAGTATATGGAAGTAGAGGGTAGCAATAACCCGATTTTATCAATTTTTGCCAATACTACATACTACTAACATGCCACAGACTAATAAAATGCTCCCACTGTTTCATTAAGGTACCTCACATACCGTCACCAATCAAATGGAGTAAAGTCAGACGAATGTTCGAAAATCCTGATTTTAGTTACAAGGGGGCCAGGTAAAATTTTCACTCGATTTCATCCATTTTAGGCCCAAAAATACCTTGTTATGAGTAACACACACTCTCTCATTTTCATTGAGGTAACTCACATATTAGCCGATATATGCGGTATAAAGTCACCCGGAAGTTCAAAAATCTTTATATTAGGCATATGAGGGCTATAAAAAGTATTGATTCGATTGAACCCATTTTTTGACACAAACATACTATTATCAAGAGTTTTATTTATTTATTTTATTATATGAATTTCAATTAACTGTCTTCCACATTGACCGATATTTTCGGTAAAAAGGCAACTATAGGCACTGGGGTCAAATTCAGTACCTAGGGACATGAATAGTTTTGGTTCGATTTAGACAATTTTTGGTCACAAGGTGGCATACTTTAAACGCATTATTCACGCAAAGTTTTACCCCGATACAATCAGTGCTGCTTGATTTGCATAGTGGAAAGTGAAAAAATCAGATGAAATTTAAAATGGTGTTATATGGAAAATAGTCGTGGTTGTAATCCGATTTTCGCCTATAACATAGAGATATGAGAAGAATGTTATGTACCGAATTTTGTTGGAATTGGTTATGCAGATCTCAAGATATGGGTTTTCACCTAAAAGTGGGCTGTGCCAAGCCCACTGTCTAATTTTGAACGCGGTTCCTATAAAGTCATCTCATACCATCCCTGTGTTAAAATTTAATGACTCTGGCGTGTTTAGTGCTTGATTTATCGCGCTTTTAGTATTTTTTAACAGTACCGTTATATGGGGAGTGGGCGGGGTTGTCACCCGATTTCACCAATTTTCACACTGTAGATAGAGGTGCTAAAAACATTTGTTCTCAGTGAATTTTGTTATTATAGCTTTAGCAGTTTAGGAGATATGCATATTGAACCTAATAGGGGCGGAACCACGCGCACTTAAAAAAAGTTTAACTACAGATGCCCCTCCCTAATGCAATCCTGTGTACCAAATACCAGCCTTGTATCTTATTGTGGAGCTTAGTTATGACAATTTATTTATTTTTGATTAATGGCATTTTGTGAGCGTGGCAGTGGTCTGATTACCTCAACTTTTACTCAAGTTACAGCTTGCACAGACGGACGGACGGACAGACAGACAGTCACCCGGATTTCAACTCGTCTCTTCATCCTGATCATTTATATATACATAACCCTATATCTAACTCAATTAGTTTTAGGTGATACAAACAACCGTTAGGTGAACAAAACTATTATACTCTGTAGCAACATGTTGCGAGAGTATAAAAATAACAATTCCCTGAAATACTGCAAAATATTCTACAAATACATAATGAAAGTATAAATGAGGAAAGTGAAACTGATGAATCTAACATCTAAAATTTACCTACCAATGAGGGTGAATCAAAACGCTTCACATTATTTTCGTTAATACAAGATATAAATTTTTAAATGGTTTTCAACTAATACATACATATGTATATCATATATAAACAACTAATAATATTAACAAGCAGTTTTATTTATTAATAGTATAAAAGGTTGACAAAGTGTAAATTATTTTAATTATTATATTATATAAATATTATTACATTTTAATTATATTTCAAACATTTTTATCTTCCTCTCTCTTCACTAGCTAATTTTCAAATTTCGTTTGCTTTCTTTTTAAATTTCTAAAATTAAATGTGCTCTGTGGGGTGGAAGGCGCCGAGTAGCATTGTGGTGACTTGTTGAAGGCAGAGGTGGATCATCTGAATCCTCATACAACTCAAAGGTACTTGAGACGAAGCCGTGGGTACTTTCAATTCGGAAACTTGACATTTGAGGAATATATGCCAGTGTATCAACATCGTAGGTGCTTTCAAAAATTGGATTCACATTTTTGCGTTGTCTAAAATATCATTCAATAAGTCCTAGTGGGAACCAATTTTTGATGTGTGCTGATACGCTGGCCTCATCACCATTCGACAGCAGTCGAGTACCAGTTTTGCCTTTCCAGGCCATTGCGGATAATTAAGATGCTTCCAGATGTCGCATCTTGCTCTTGAGCGCCAATAAATATAATATAAGCCCATAAAGGAAATAGTTATATTAAATTCTAGCCTCAAGCCATTTTGGAGTCTCTTGCACCACATCGGCAACTGCTTGCAGCAAATGAAACACCTGCGGCTCTGTCCACCGGTGAGTCGGGTTAATGCGTTTTCTCTTTTTTTGTGAATTCTACAATGTAAGCAATAGTGGAAGTTAATTCAAATTTTGATTTCAAGTTTTAAAATAAATCCGCTGACCGTTTGGCAGGGTTGCATTCATATGCTCGTAAGTTTACGCACATTTCTTGCACAACAAAATTGCTACGTAAACTTATCCAGGGTGCGTAAATGAATTTTCATATAATTTTTGAGAAGTCATTTACACAATGGTACGATTTACGACGTTTGCGAGGCATTTACTCATCGCCATCTCAGTTTGTGATGCTCGTTTGATTGTGGTCGTGCTCATTCCTTCTCATGAGCATCCCAGCAAAACTTGCGTGACCGAAACTCCAACACATTTCCACAATTTTTTCTTGTCACTAACACACCCTCACAAATCTTGTAATGTGTGAGAAGTCAATCCATTGTGTCTCTTGTTTAGTTTGTATTACAAACTCTTTACTCAACAATTGTTAAGCAAAAATAAAACAAAAGACGACAATTTGATTTTTTTAGCTATCAGCGCTTATTGAAAATGAAGGGTGTAAAACCGTGAACTTTAATTTCTTTTACTTGTTGTGACAAACTGAATTCAAAAAAAAAAATTTCGGTTACGAACGCGTCGTGAAGAGTATTTTTATTGTGCTTATTTGTACGAATAATAATTAAAATCTAATTAGTGTGTTAAATTTTACCAATTTGCGACTGCAATAATATTTGGAACCAAAGCCCGGGAAATTCAACCAAGGGATCGGATTTCATTATTTTAGGGGAAAGGGACGGGCTGATTGCATTAATTTGGACATTGCTCAAGTATAATTGAGAACATATTTTCAAACATTTTTTTAAATATTTAACTTACACAATGAACGACATATTCGGCATAAAACTTGATAGAAAAACGAAAATCATTATATGTAGTATACAGGAGTTGGGCGTAGTATTGATCCGATCCGGAAGTTAGAAAATTTTTTATTAGATATATTGGGGTTAAGGGAAGTATTGGCCCGATTCAACCCATTTTTGACATTCGAACATACTATTATACATATCTCACACATTACACGGATATTTTCGGTAAATAGTCAATTATAGGCACTGGGGTCCACTTATCGGTACCTAGGGCCTTGAGCAATTTTGCTCCGATTTGGATAATTTTCGGTCATAAGGTTGCAAACATTAGAAGAAATATTCGTGCAATATTTATCATGTTATATTAATTGGTGCTTTAATTGTATACTGGAATGTGAAGTTTAAAAGAAGAGTGATTGTGGTCGGATTTCGCTTATGTTCACTCTGAAACATACAATAGGTATTTCAAAAGAATTTCCTGTATACCCGAAATATGTGATTTCACCTTAAAGTGGGCGGTGTAACGCCTATCGTCCAATTTTGACACCGGTTTCTATACAACCCTCTTGTGTCATTTTGGGTGTAAAATTTAGTGCCTCTGACGCTTTTGGTTATTGATTTATGGCTTTATTAGAGTTTTTAACAAAAACGTTTTATGGGGAATTAGCGGGTTATCATCTGATTGCGCCTATATTTAGACTATCGTAAGAAAGGTCGATAAGATTTGCCCTGTGCAAATTCGGGTGATATAGCTTTATTGGTTTGGAAGATACATTAAACTAATTAGGGGGCGGGGCTACGCCCATTTGAGCAAAATTTTCAAACCGCAAGAGCCCTTTCTTAATGTGGTTCGTTGTGCCAAATTTGAATTCTGTATCTTAAATTACGGCTAAGTTAGTTTTTTGCCAAAGAACATGTGTACCAAGTTTCATTTAGATATATACATTTTACTCAAGTTACAGCTTGCACGGACGGACGCACAGTCCCCGGATATCAACTCTTATGAAAAATATGCAAATTCTGCTCCCTAGATTTTTTTATAAATGGCAGCGATAGCCATGTTAGTGATAAGAGTAATAGTGATAGTATAAATAAAAACTTGGGCTTTAAGAAAAAGGGTGTTCCATAACACTTGGACTGATCTGTTGGAAAAGTTGTGAAAAATAGGTTGCACAGGATAACCTTGAACGGAATTAGGGTGTTCCATAACACAGTGACCGATCTGTTGGAAACGTTGCGAAAAATAGCTTGCATACATTCACCTTCAATAGATAAAAGTTCCCTAGATACCAGCCGAAAAAAGGTAAATATTCAAAACATTCCAAATGGATCTTTTTTATAGAGGATTTAAAAATGGTTTTAAGAAAAATTCGTTTCCTCAACTTAAAAATAAGGATAACATTGTGCTTGATGTGTGAATAGATGGCCTTAAATTACTCAAAAGTTCGAATAAGGAATTGTGGCCTATTTTAGCGTTCATAGTCGGTTTTTCAAATAAATTGTCATTTACAATTACGTGCTTTTCTGGAACAGAAAACTTTGGAACATCAAAGATTTTTTGAAAGAATTTGTAGAATTATTTGTAAAGAAGTAAATTATTAAAAAATTGGGTTTCAGGTTTGTGTTTATCCTGTGTTAAAAAGAAATTTGACATTTGTTCATTTTGCTACGATGCTCCCGCTCGAGGTTTTGAAAATAGTTCTTTTAAATGTGTTCAAGTGAGTCGCTACAAAGAAAGAAGAGCATTTTAAAGTCAGGAAATTTCAAAATGATTTCCCAATTCATTTTAGATCCGATGCACCTTGTAGATCTTGGTGTATGTAAAAGAATGCCTCAATTGTTGATTAAAAAAGCAATATGAACGTAAGGAAATAATAGCATTTCTCTTCTATAAAGTTCCTTCAGAGTTCGGTGTAGAAGTTTAGATGAACTCAGCAATTGGAAAGCGGCAGAGTTTATGCAGTTCTTATTGCATATAGTTATATTTGTCCTAAAGGATTGCGTTAGTAGTGACCATTACTACCATTTTCCCTTAGTGCACGCAGGTATATGCAAGAGGTCATATAACACTGAAAACAGCAAATCTTGGAAGAATTCACTGATTTGTATGAAAATATATGTGGAGACCATTAACTTAGTTACAATATACGTGGTTTACTCTATTTAGCTACCTATACTAAACAATATAGTCCTCTAGATAACTTTACCGCTTATAGGGTTGAAAACTACATGCAATATTAAAAAACACGTGTAAATAAGCTCAATAAAATCCTGCCGCAAATACATTTAACGCTTGAAGAACAAAATAGTAGTTGCAATAGCATTAAAAAATTAATCAATTTAGTATGCATTTTAAAAGAGAAAATACTCTCATTAGTCTCTCATCAGTCAAAAATTAGACTCCATATAAGTAACAGGCATGACAGACAAATCTGGTAGCGTTGTAGTTTCGGCGCATTGTTTCTGGATGTTGAAAGCTACTTTCAAGGACCATTAGAATCGTCATCTGGTTAAAGTATTTTGTTGACAAATAAATTAGATCCACATTTGTTTAAAATAGAAAAATCCGATATAGATTATAAATATTTTTCTATTCCACATGAGTGCTCATTTTTTCTTATTCCCACTTTACATCATCTCTTTTTTCAAGTCTCAAATTAGTATTTTTCACTATTTAAAATAATTATTGTATTAAATAATTTAAAAAGAATTTTAATACTGCCTGGCTAAATGACCACTCAATCCCCCCTCACCGTAAGACACTGTCTCACTACACCAATTCACATCCATTCACCACACCTACTTACCATACATTCCACACCTACATACCATACATTCCACATCACTACACCATGCACCAACACGCACACAAATACAACTTAACACCGATCACACCACCATGAAGGCATCAGCAGATATATTATATAAGGGACTAAAAGAAGGATCCCGCCCGCTTTTTAGCATTTCGACTCGCTAGTGATCAGATCTTCGAGCACCCGCCTAAATCGACTCCCTTTTTATACTCTCGCTACAGAGTATAATAGTTTTGTTCACCTAACGGTTGTTTGTATCACCTAAAACTAATCGAGTTAGATATAGGGTTATGTATATATAAATGATCAGGATGAAGAGACGAGTTAAAATCCGGGTGACTGTCTGTCCGTCCGTCCGTCTGTCCGTTCGTGCAAGCTGTAACTTGAGTAAAAATTGAGATATCTTTATGAAACTTGGTACACATGTTTCTTGGTACACTAAGACGGTTGACACCGCCCACTTTTAGGTGAAAAGTCATATCTTGGGATGTTTTTAACCGATTTCACCCAAATATGGTACATAACATTCTTTTAATATTTCTATGTTATGGTGTGAAAATGGGCGAAATCGGATTACAACCACGCCTATTTTCCATATGACACCATTTTAAATTCCACTTGATTCTTTCACTTTCCACTATGCAAATCAAGCAACAATGATTATATCGGCGTAAAACTTTGCGTGAATAATACGTTTAAAGTATGCCACCTTGTGACCAAAACTTCTCTAAATCGAACCAAAACTGTTGAAGCCCCTAGGTACTGAATATGTGGACCCCAGTGCCTATAGTTGACTTTTTACCGTAAATATCGGCCATTGTGTAAGATATATAATTGAAATTCATATAATAGAATAAATAAATGAAACTATCGATAATAGTATGTCTTTGTTTCAAAAATGGGTTGAATCGGATCAATAGTTCTTGTAGCCTTCATATATCTAATATAAATATTTTTGAACTTCCGCGTGACTTTATACCGCACATATGAGTTATCTCAATGAAAATGATAGAGCGTGTTTTAATCATAATAAGATCAAATCGGGGGAAAATTTTCCTTAGCCCCATGTAACTAATATTAGGATTTTCGAACATTCGTCTGACTTTACTTCATTTGATTGGTGATGGTATGTGGGGTACCTTAATGAAACAGTGGGAGCATTTTATTAGTCTGTGGCATGTTAGTAGTATGTGGTATTGGAAAAAATTAATAAAATCGGGTTAATACTACCCTCAAATTCCATATACTACTTATAATGCTTTTCGTTATTCTAACCAGTTTTATGCCGAATATGTCGGTCAGTGAGTATAGCTGAGCAATGTCAAAATTAATATATTTCTTTATCCCCAATATAGGTATATATGATTTCCGTCTTTCCACCCGACTTTACACCGTTCCGGTTGATCAACGTGATATTTTAACGAAATTAAGTGGAAAAGATTTCTTAAAAATTATGAGGTTGGACGCTGAATTAGAATGAAATTAGCAAATACTAAGTCTAAACCTCACACCTTCATATAATGAATTCCGATTCTTTGGTTGACGTTTGCCACCTAAGCTTATAATATAAAATTTAGCCACTTTGGTGGAGTTAATATCACATTCATACTTATGTATATCTCACTTTAAGCAATAAAACTGAGTCTAAGTTTATGGCCTTTAATATAAGTCAAGAAGATACCAAATTTGATTGTAGTTTAATCACAATATCATTTAATAATGGATGTTTAATTCAACAATTTTTAAAAATCCGGTTTGGAGGAGTTTTCTGGTCTTTTATTTTCCCAGCTCACATGTACTACTTATGGTATAATTTTTTTCGTCAATTTGATAATTTAATGAAATTAAATGGTTTTTCTTAAAAATAATGTATATCGCTGCATATGAATGAAATTGGTCTAGACTTTGTTTAAACCTTATAACCCTAATATACTGATTTCCGCTCCTCTGGTACAACAGCAACTTCATATACCCCACATATTAAATCTAACCCCTTTGGTTCAGTTTATGTCACATATACCATGTTTGAGTTAAATAGCTACTTTTTATAAAAGTTAACATTTCGGAGAAAAAAATAGTATTGACACAAAATAAATCTATGATCAATAACATAAGTTAATAAGATACCAAATGATAATCGAGTAATGAGTGTTGAATTCTTTCGCAACATTTTTATACTTTCGCAACATGTTGCAACAGAGTATAGTTTTGTTCACCAAAGAGTTGTTTGCATCACCTAAAGTGATAGATATAGATTTCTATATACATATATTTCTTCTAATATTTGGTGATAATCAGTGGTTAGGTATATTTTCTCAGCCATCATGTTGAACTTACTATAAAATATACCAGTCAACAATGCTAAAAAAGTTTCTTAGAATGTAATGTAGTATCAAAAGAGCTAAAGACCCTTTTTATGTGGTTATAGATAAACTGCGACCATCGGTTTACATGCTACTGTCTATTATTTCAGTTTTGCGACACATTTTAATATGAAGGTCATGAGGTGAACTGTAAACTCTAGAAAATTACATTTTTACCTAGCGCCGTTGGCAGCTTATGAAAGGTTTAGATATTAAGACAGAAAGAAGAAAATCTACATACCTGCTCTACATATGTGTATACCATACTTAATTATATGTAAGTTATTGTTAATTTGGCCTTCATGGGTAGACCCTTCAAAATAGGTACCATAGATCCCCCTGTTTTAGAAAGCGTTTAACAAAAGTAATTTACGGAGGGGTTTTCCGAGAACTTAATTTCAATACAATGAAATAAACTACTAATTTCTAAAATATAAATATAACTAAATATTATGGATTATTATGTTAGTAAATAGCTAAGTAATATATAGGTATACAAAAGTACGTAAGCTGTACCAACATGTTGCAAGAGTATAATAAATATCAGTACCCTGTGTTTGTAGTTTCAGTTTCACTAGATGTCTTTACAAGCAATGTGCTTTATTCAAACTAATTTTAGTGTATTACACAGTACAGTGTATAGGGACGAGCAATAGCATAGCAAGGACTTACAAGGAATTACAGTGAAAGAGAGCAGCACCTAGGATCCAATTTTTAACACCCGGACGGACTGAATTATATAATATAAGTATTATCTATAAGTATTTTATATATTAATCCATTTATTATTAATTAATTATGCCAAGATTAAGTAGAAAATCTATATTACTAAGTCGTCTTCAGAATAGAAGACGTATGAGAGTTCTTCGTGCAAACTCTTTATATAGAGATAGTGAGCAGTCACAAAATACTGTAAGTCACGCTAATCGTAGATTAGATTCCGATGTACGTCTGTCCGAACAAATTATCAATACAAATCAACATAGAACCAGGCGGGAAAATCTCGAGGTACGGTCTTTTGAACAAAATTTAAATACTGTTCAACATGGAACAAGGCGGGAAAATCCGCAAATTCGCTCTGAAGAGCAAATAAGAGATACTCGAGGTCATAGGTCTCGGCGTAAAGACCCCGAGGTTCGATCTGTTGAGCAAGTTGCAAATACTGTTCAACATAGAACAAGGCGGCAAGATCCACAAATTCGCTCTGAAAAGCAAATAAGAGATACTCGAGGTCATAGGTCTCGGCGTGAAGACCCCGAGGTTCGATCTGTTGAGCAAGTTACAAATACTGTTCATCATAGAACAAGGCGGCAAGATCCCCAAATTCGCTCAAATAAGAAATATTCGAGGTTATAGATCTCGTCGAGAAAATCCTGAGGTATTGTACGTTATGATGAACAAAGTAGGAACACTAAAGTTCAGAGAGAACTTCGCGCAAGAAATCCTGAGTATAGGAATTTAGAGCGCATTCGTGATCAAATGCAAAGGGAACATCCAAGAAGAAATCCTGAAATAAGGAGAGAGGAGCGTGATAGAGAAACACAACGTCGACAGCTTAGTAGGAGGGGTATGAAAGAAGAAATTTTGAATCAGAGACGTCTTAGTCAAGGTCAAGTTCGCCTTCGTAGAGATAACCCACTTAATAGACAAATTGAAAACCAAAGGCAGTTCCAACGAATCCGATTAACGAGAGAAAATAATGTTATAGAAACTGATAATAGTGGCAATTTAACAGATTTCAAAAACATTTATTTCCAAAATATATATAAGGGCCCTACTGAAATATGTATTTGCTGCGGCGGCTTACGGTTTTCACACCAAGTTCGCAAATTAAATTTCGAAACTACTGCGCAAGGTCACCCGAATGCTGCATCCGCCTTCTTTTTAATGCAAAAATTTCCTTCAGAAGATGGAAATTACAATCTTTGTGCTACTTGCAAAAATGCGATTGTTAAAAAGAACGTTCCAAAAATATGTTTAGCTAACGGTCTAGACTTTCCTGAAATACCGGATTGTTTGAAAGGCTTAACCCCAATTGAAGAACGTCTCATAATGCCTAGATTGCCTTTTATGACAATCCGTCCGTTAGGATATCAAGGTCAGAGTTTGCTGAAAGGTGCTGTTGTTAATATACCAATTTTTGTTAACAATATTGTGACATCTCTACCAAGGTCATTTGATGAGGCTCATGTTATACAAATTCACTTAAGAAGGCGTTTGAAATACAATCATGATTACATGATCGATACCATACGCCCCGCAAAGATTATGGAAGCTTTGCAGTTCTTAGTGAATACCCCTCTGTATCGTGAGCACAATATACATATTAATGAAAACTGGATTTCAGAATTTAATAACCAAGAAGAAGTTCCGTTTGTTGCATCTGCAGAGGATTACCGATTGGTTCAATATTTTCATGCGGCGCAAACTTCTCATGATAATCCCTCAGGTAATAATATTCTCACGGCTCTTTTGCCTTCAAAGCTAAATCCAGGCGGTCAAGAAACTCTTTTGGACAATATTCCTGTAGAAAACTTAGACTATAACCGTTTAGTTATAGCGCTAGGTGAAGGACAAAGACCAATTGACATAATTCAAGATAATAATTCAGAAGAGTTGTCATTTGGAACAATACGTACGTGGTATACGTTGGGCAGAAGCGTACATGCTCTGAAACGTATAGCAAGATAATACGTTCTGAAATTCGCCGTTTTGACAGAAGAGCGTATACCATTCCAAAGTTGTTCTATGATTACAAAAAATTTAAACTGCTACAAATTAAGAATAGTACATCCATTTGCCTTAGAAAGTTTTCAGGTCGCAACCGAGTTACGGCCCAAAATCTATTAAACGAAAAACTTGTTCAAAACTTGATTCAACACGATGATGGTTACAAGGTTTTGAAAGGCGTTAGAACCTCACCTGCGCACTGGGAAGCTGAGAAGAAAAAGGCAATCGCTATGATTTGCCAATTTGGGCTTCCAACCTTCTTTATCACTTTATCGGCTGCAGAATCTCAGTGGGTTGAGCTTTTGGTCATCCTCTCTAAAACTGTTGATTCTAAAGATATTTCGGAAGAGGAAGCCAACAGTTTAACAACCCAAGATAGATATCGCTTAATTCGGTCAGACGCGGTTACTTGTGCTAGATATTTTGACTACCGCTATCGACAAATTCTTAAGCTTTTTAAAGATAATGCCGGCATTTTTGAAGAGCATTTTGTCACAAATTTCTACTGAAGAGTGGAGTTTCAACAGAGAGGTTCCCCGCATGTACACGGCATGTATTGGCTTAATAATCCGCCCAGGATCAACCTTCAAGATCCTCAGGCATTCCCTGATATCGTTAGTTTTATTGACAATTATATTTCTACAGATGGTTCGGTTATCCACTTAGAAAATTATTTGGGTTATCAAAAGCATAACCACAGTCGGTCTTGTACTAGGGAAATAAGAGGACAACAGCTTTGTCGTTTTGGTATACCATATCCACCAATGCCTTCAACGCAAATACTGTTACGTCTTACAGAAAACTTTTTCAAAATTTAAAACCCTTTAAATTCAAATATGACTACAGAAGACATTTCTAATTTAAGAGATTTTGAACATTTCCAGTCTGATAGTAGAATAAATATGTTTTTTGATGACTGTTTGTTAGCCCTTAGATCAAGTTTAACAAAACCCAAAATTTTTCTAAAAAGAAAATTACAGGATCGTTTTATAAATGCTTTTAATCCTCTGATTTTGGAAGTTCATAGAGCAAATATGGATATCCAATATATACTGGATGCATATGCTTGCTGCTCATATATAATTAATTATATAATATTAGCAAGTATAACAGAGGAGGCTCTTAAATGAAGCTATATCAGAGGTAAATGCTAGAAATTATACTGTTAAGCAAAAACTTAAACATATAGGTCACAAATTTATATCAGGCACAGAAATATCTGCACAAGAAGCAGTATATTGCTGCATTGGGCTCCATCCTTCGGAAGCAAGTAATGCAGAAATATTTATAAATACCTCTCGACCTGAGGAACGTGTTCGAATGGTGAAACCTAGAGCAAAACTTCAGACTCTTACTTCAGGTTCGACTGAAATATTCGTAGCCGGTATTTTAGACCGTTATGTTCAAAGATCCGATCAGTTAGAAACTCTTTGCTTAGCTGATTTTGCATCTACGTATAAATATGTTAAACCTAGCAGAAGAGTACAAGACAGTGATCATGAAGAAGAAGAGAGGGAAAACGATAATTTACCAGAAAGCGGGGTTGTCATGCCTCTTAAAGACGGTAGTGGTTTTGTTAAGAAACGTACCAAACCTTGTATTATTCGGTATAGAAGGTTTAGCCCACATTTGGCCAGAGTTAAGTATTTCCGCGAAATGGTAATGCTTTACTATCCATGGCGAAATAAACAGCAAGATCTCATTGTAAACGATAATGAGAAGACTTGCATAACACATCGTATTCTAATTGAGGAAAATCAAAGAAAATATGATGTTTTTGAGCAAAGAGAACTTGAAAATGTTCTAGAAAGTTATTATAATGAAATAGACGTAGAGGAAGGTTCTCAAAATGAACTACCTATAGTGGAAAATGAGTTCAGAGTGTTGGCACTTCCAGAAATAAACCCAAATATAAAATTTCTGGACTTGCATGGTGAAAATTCAACAGATAATGGCACTGAATCTGATTGCAATATTAGACTTATTAAACTACCCCCTTTAATTCCAGTTGAGGAATTATTTTCTTTAGTTCAAAGTCTAAATACTAAGCAAAGAACATATTTGAAACATTTGATGACCCACCTAAAAACAAATCTCCCATTTTATGAGTTCATTGGCGGCGGTGCAGGTGTAGGAAAGAGTCGTTTGATATCTGCAATATATCAAGCTCTTAACCATCGTTACAATTCTACACCTTGATCCAATCCAAGTTCTTAAAAGTTGTTCTTTGCGCACCTACGGGTAAAGCAGCATTCGGAATAGGTGGAATGACCCTTCATTCAATATTCTCTTTACCTGTTAATCAGTTGAATAGAGAGTTGAGGCCACTTAGCAATGACACAGTTAATTCATTGTATTCCAGACTTATCGATTTAAAATTAATCATAATTGATGAAATATCGATGGTAGGTGCTCGTATGTTTAGCTCTGTTGATGCGAGATTAAAACAAATTTTCAAAACAGACAGCCCCTTCGGTGGTATACCGATCATAGTGTTTGGTGATTTGAAGCAACTGTCACCTGTTGGAGATAGGTGGATATTCTCTCCTAATCCCAATGATGCATACAGCACTTTAGTTGAGTTATAATGAGACAACGGGAGGATCAGGCCTTTGCAATTGCAGTAAATCATATGGCATCTGGTACTATGACAAATGAGGACATATCACTCATTGAAACTCAAGTAGTTAATTTCGAAGAAGTTCCCGATAATGCCATACATTTATTTTGGTCCAATGAAGAGACAAATAATTTCAATGCCCTTAAGCTCAGTCGAATCCCAACAGAAGCTTTCCTTTCAACTGCAAAAGACTCAGTTAAACGAATTGGTATAAATGAAAATGATAATATTTTGGAAAGAGTTAAACTTTTCAAAACTTCTGAAACGCAGGGACTGCCCTATGAATTGACACTAAAAACCTCCGCCAAATATATGATTACAGTGAACATAAACACGGATCCCGTATTTAGGGAACTGAGGGAATTGAACACAAATAAAGGTTTGACAACAAGTTTCAATTTTATGATTTCCCGAACATCAGGACATCAAATTTTATTCCATAATGTTCAGAGTCTTCACGCTCACATTAATGATATAAAAAGCGACTGTTTGATGTTATCTTCAGATATTTTATGTTTTGTAGAAACTTGGAGTTATCCTTGCGAAAGTTTTGAGATACCAGGATTTACTCCAATTAACAAGCTGAGGATAGATAGCACGGAAACAACCAACAGAAATAAACGGGGCATTATGATATATGCAAAGCATAGTATTGCTTGCTCTATAGAATCAAAGGCTGTAAAGAAAATTTATTCAGGCCGCAAAGTTTTAGAAGCGGTTTTGTTTAAATGTTTCAATATTAATATTCTGGTTCTATATAGAAATTCAGCTTTCTCTGTCAGACAATTAATTGTAGAACTTCAGGAAGTCCTTACTTCTGAGTTAGGCAATCAAAATGTGCTAATTGTTGGAGATTTTAACATTTGTTTAATGTCTACAGGGACTGCAATAAGAAATCTGCTCCAAAAAAAAACTTTAGTTCCCTGCTTGGTGCAGAATATTCAACTACACCTGCCGGTACACAAATTGATTGGGCATTTTCAAACATGGATCCTTCCCGTGTAAATGCAATTACTTTTGAGACAGTACACAGCTATCATTACAGTATTTGTGTCTCTATTTCGAACTAAAGTTTTCAGACTTAGTGCAATAGTTCTTCATTTTTTTTTCCAAATATAATCGAATTGGAATTTTGACAGTAGTTTTTAAGACAATTTTAAGAAAAATATGTAAATAATCTAATTAAGAAAATTTAAATTATATATTATATATAATTTGTTATTATATATGACATTATTGTATAAATATATGATAGAAATTAAATAGTATAAGGAAAAAAGAAATATAATTTGGATATATGTATAAGAATCTCTACAAAAATTTATGTTTAATATTGTAAATATTATATACAAATTAATATAATAATACTATATAATTTTTAAAGTTGTTAATATTTATTATTTTTAAGCTAAACGTGTATAATAATATCGATATAATAAATAAAAAATGTTATTCATTGTTCAAAAACGATTTATTTTCATACTGCTCAATACAGTTGTAATGCATTCTATATAAAATCAATTATAAGCGTATACAAAAAGCACAAGAACGATTTCTCATAATTTGAGTAAATTTAGTTTACAATTTGCTCTAATTATTTCCACTGTGAGTGAAAAGTAAATAACTAAGGCAACATTTCCTACTTCTAATTATTAAAATATATAAAGAAGTCTCAAACGAATACACCATTTAACTTTGCGAGAGTATAAAATGTTCGGTTACATCCGAACTTAGCCCTTCCTTACTTGTTTTTAATAATTTTGCCAACGGCGAGTGGAGTTAAAATTAACTTATTAATTAATTAAAAATGGTCCTTCGAGCCCTAGTGGACGGCACTATGGGTAGTTGAACATAAAAGAGGAAAAAAAAAAATTAAAATAACGTGAACAAAAAATTGTAACGTGAACAACAAATAATGTGAAAAAAAATAGTATTTAACAAACAGTGAAAAAAAAACAAAAAAAAAAAGGTGCAGTGACAAAAGTGCGGTGCCAAAAAGTGAACAAAAAAATAAATAAAAAAAAAACAACAACCAAACCCAGAAAGTGCAGTAATATATAGAAATATATAAATATATATAATTGTCATATGTGTATATAAAGAAAAAATATGGACATATATATATACATACATACATACAATACATATGGAAAAAGTGAAGTCGAGAGTTCAGTGACCCAACATATGTTCGGACACATACACGTTCATATTATATAATATATAACACAAAAGTGGAAAAGCGGCAAAACACATTTAATGTGTCAAAAAATAAAAACATAAAATCAAATACTTAAACACAAAATCAAACGGTCGCGAAACCAAAACCCATAAACTCTAAACGCGGCGCGAAACCCTAAAATATAAAAAAAAAACAATATTAATCAAAAACGGGCGCGAAATTAACAACAAAATATACATATAGAGCCAAAACACACAGAGAGAGCTGCACAACAGGCAACAGCTGGCGTCAAGGAAAACAGGGCAAAAAACCCTCAAAAAAAAAGAAAAAACAAATACATTCTCCCCAAAACCCCCTTGAGGCGAGACAAAGTAAGTGTATCGTTTTCATTTTTTATTTATTATATATGTATGTTTGGAAATCCTCTATACCATTAAAACTAAAAAAATCCGTTTGAACAGTTTGAAACCACGGGTACAGGAAACGTTAACGGAAAATATATAAAAAAAAAAACGGAACTAAAAATTTACTTATAATTTTTCCTAACGTTACCGGAAAATTTAAAAAACCGATACAAAAAAAAACGGGAGAATATACTTATATACATATATCCTTATATTTACATATGTATGTATATATATATTATATTAACAAATTATTGAGTGCCTTAGTTTATGCGCTTACATTTGTATATATATATATATACACACAACAAACACAAAATAAAAAATAAAAATTCAAGTATTTACTTGCAAAGAATTTCCGGCAGTATCCCTTAGGCTTAATAAAGCAATAAGCAGGACTGCGTAACAAGAAGTAAGCTAAAGGCACAATAACAGCAAAAAGAAAAACATACAAACATACATACAATATATATACATTCAATCGGCAAACAATATGTTACAACTAAACATTCACTTATATTTTTACATATATATTATATCAGAATATTGTAACATAAGCGCAGTCGGTAAAATACCTGCGTATTACAATTTTTACTTTTCTCTTTAAATTTAATCGTTTAAATATCGATCATTTTAAAACTAATTGAACGGTGCGGTTAAATCTTAGCAACAAATAAATAAATAATTCCATAATACAAAAAAAAAACAATTTTTTGCTAACAGACAGCTAAATAAAATAATATAAAAAAATTCTCAAATAAAAATTTCTTCAAAGTCCATTTTGGCAAATATCCAGCAATACCCCTTGTTCTTTGGCAAACAAACACAAGCAGGATTGCGCACAAACATTTCAGCACAATAATTCGTGTACACTTAGGTACAAAGTGCATTGATCTCTTTAACGAGCTCTCAATTGCTCAAGTACATAAATAAATATCTACAAGTCCACGCATTAGGGTGTACCTACATACCCCTACATAAGGACATAAAAACGATAAATAAATACAAGTTCGATTGGTAATAAATTAAAAAATAAATACGACCAGTAATTATAAAAACCTAAATCCGCGTATTTAAGAAACTTAATTCGAATTAAAAACTCTTATTAACTAAAAGAGTTTGCGGTTATATATATTAATTTTGTCCAAAAAAAAAAAACTCTATTTACCTAATAGAGTTTCGTTACATACGAGCATATAGCTTGAATTCCATCGGTCAACACTGAGGAATTTTAAATTTATTTCTTTATTTTCTAAATGAGCTCAGAATCAAAAGAATCCAAAGCAACACAGTCGCTAAAAGTACCTAAAATGATTTCTAAAGAAAAGAGTCCATGTACACCTGCAGAAGCTACACGCTCAAAGCAAGGTGCTACAAAACAAAAACGGGTGAAAGATATTTCATACACCAAATTTATCTCTGAGAGTGACAGTATAATACGATACTGCACTCGATTTTCATCTTCGCCGATTCAGGACAGAAATCAAAAAGGTAAATTTTGATAATTTCTGGACACGTCTCCAAGCTGCATATGACGCACTAGTAGAATCTGACGACTCAGATCTTCCTGAAAATTTTAAATCCTCGGCTTACGCCAAGTACGAAAACTGCTTAGACCAGTTTGAAGAAACATAAGCAATGATTTCGGATCAACTAAAATTAATTAAAGCCATTGCACCTGCTCCACATCCGAGAGTAGAGCTGCCACAAATTCAATGTCAAGAGTCAAATTCAGGCACCCATCTCAATGTGCCCACATGCGATACAAAAATTTTTCATGGTGGTTATGAACAATGGCCGTCCTTCCGGAACATGTTTACAGCCGTTTACATAAACCACCCAAAATTAACAAATGCACAAAAATTGTATCACCTCCGATACAAAACAAAAGGTCAAGCAGGCGTCATAGTCAAACAGTTCGCACTAAATGACGATAATTTCAATCTGGCTTGGGAAGCTCTAAAAGCAAGATACGAAAATGAAAGAATATTGGTCGATAAGCAAGTAACGATACTAATGAACTTGCCTAAAATTCAGAAAGAAACAAGTGATGAATTTATTAGACTACAATCCACTGTTTCTAATTGTTTGTCGGTTTTATCGACACAAAATATTCCCACAGACAGCTGGGACCCTATTCTGGTAAATATATGCACCGCGGCACTACCAGAAAAATCGATACTGTTGTGGGAGCAATCGCTCTCATCTCGGAAAAAATGCCCAACGTGGCAGCAAATGAAAGAATTTCTAACTACCCAATATGAAATAGCAGAAAGGGTAGACAAAAAACTAGTTAGAACTAAAAACGTTCAAAACGACCTCAATAGAAGCTTTAATAGACCCCAAACCAGTAGCAATAACATTATAAATAGAAGTTTTTTTAAAAATCAATCGTTCACATCCGAACAGTATAAACAAACGTCATGCGAACTGTGTACAGGAGGGCATAAACTTAAATCTTGCGATGAATTCAAAAAATTAAATATTGTCGATAGGAATAATTTTGTGAGAACAAAAAAATTTTGCACAAACTGCTTGTCTCGTTCGCATACTCTAAAAGAGTGTGAAAGCAAGTTCAATTGCGTTTATTGTCATAAACGACATCATTCTATGCTTCATATAAATAATTTTTCCAGTTCACCCCCAAACAGCGCAAATACGAAAAGAGCCACGGGTTTAGTTGCAACAGCAAATCCCGAAAATTGCCAAGAAGCTCCATTCTGCTCAAAGGCATTAAAAACTCAAACGCTACACAGCGAAAACCAAAGTAGGGTACTACTACCCACAGCAGTCGTCTCCATCGAACACCGAGGAGAACTGTTTAAACTTAGGGCCTTAATAGACGAAGGATCACAACGATCATTCATAGCGTCTAGGGCTCAAAATAGGCTACAACTGCCAACAAAACTAACCAATTTTGCAATCACGGGAATGGGCGGAAGAGTAGTCCAAAACTCAAATAAAATCTGCCCCATTACCCTAATTTCCCCCCAAGCGGATAAGCACATACAAGCCGAAGCTATAGTCTTACCGCAACTTACAAATATGCGTCCAAGCTATCACATAAATAGCAAGCATTGGCAAAAGGTTTCACACCTTAAGCTAGCAGATCCCAACTGCAACACTCCCGCGCAAATAGACCTTCTATTAGGCAGCGATCTCATACCACAGATAATATTCGAAGGTATTGAGAAAATTTCGAATACACTTTTCGCACAAAACACTATTTTTGGGTGGATCCTAAGTGGACTAGTTTCGGAACCAGTTACCACCATGACCACTCAGGTTGAGGAAATCTCAAACGAATACCTCAATTCACAATTGAAAAAATTTTTTGAGTTAGAAGAACCCGCCCCCATATCAATCACAACCCCTGAAGATCAGTATTGTGAAGACTTTTACGAAGCCACAACTACTAGATCAGATAATGGTCGGTACGTCGTACGACTACCACTAAAACAACAATTTCCCAACACCATCGCCTTAGATCACTCTCGCACCTCTGCAATACAGCAGTTTCAAAGAATGAAAAAAACCTACTTAAAAGAGGCGAACTCAAACCAGTATATGATGGTGTGTTGGAAGAATATCTCCATTTAGACCACATGGAGGAAATAAGCCCATGCGAAAAAATCATCAACGGCAAATACCACGCATTTTACTTGCCGCATCATGCAGTGGTAAAGCCAGACAAAAAACAACTAAAGTAAGAGTTGTTTTCAATGCATCAAGATCCACCAGCTCGGGGAATTCCCTAAATGATATTCTATTTACGGGACCCACGCTCCAACCAGATTTAATGCTCCTCATATTAAATTGGCGTATATTCAAATACGTATTCAACGAAGACGTCGAAAAGATGTACAGACAAATAGTCGTACATAACGACGATTAAGATTTTCAGCGATTTATTTTCCGAAAATCCCCCAATAGTTCCCTACGCGACTATAAATTGAAAACCGTTACCTTTGGCGTCAACTGTGCTCCATATTTAGCCATTCGAACACTCCACGAACTGGCAGAAAACACAAAGTCAGAATTTCCTCTGGCAACCAAAGTGTTAAAAACTCAAACGTATGTAGACGATATCCTGTCTGGAAGTCATACTCTAAGGTTTCCGTTAAAAAAGATAACGGCGAACCACCCTAATATCTTAAAGGACATACCCAAAGAAAATCTGTTGGACACTAATTTCCTTAAAGTCGAAAAGGAAAGTACAACAAAAACTCTGGGGATCCAATGGAATGCGATATCTGACCAGTTTTCACACACTACAGAGTCAATATCAGCATTATCCGCCACAACAAAACGCCAAATTTTATCCTCTGTGGCAAAACTTTTCGACCCCGCAGGATAGCTTTCGCCAATTATGATACAAGCCAAAATCCTAATACAAGAATTATGGTTAGATGGAACCGACTGGGACGAACAAGTAAAACCACTTCGTTTAGAAAAGTGGTCCCAGTTTGCGAGCAATCTAAATGATATCTCACAGATACAAATCCCACGATGGGTAAATTATGCCCCAGAGCACAAAGTCGAACTACACGGCTTCTGTGACGCTTCTGAAAAGGCATATTGCGCAACTATATATGTTCGGACACAAAGCGACATTGCGACCACAAGCCACTTACCAGTAGCAAACGTAGCTCCGTTAAAAACAATAAGTCTGCCACGACTTGAACTGTGTGGAGCGCTACTACTAGCCAAACTAGTATCCATGGTGCGAATGCAATTAAACATGGCAAAATACAAACTATATCTGTGGTCCGATTCTGAAATCGTACTAGCCTGGTTAGAAAAACCACCACATGCATGGAAGACGTATATTTCCAATGGAACGTCTCAAATCCTTGACCTAGTAGGATCAGCCACTTGGCGACATGTAGCCAGTGCTGACAATCCTGCTGATCTAGGTACAAGAGGATACAAACCCCTGCATCTTGCCACCACCACCCTCTGGTGGAATGGCCCCCGATGGTTAACAGAATCTCCCGATTCTTGGCCACAATCGCCCATGCGCAATATAATTGCCCCAGAAAGTCGAAAAATCGACTCTTTTCACACAACAGTGGATGATACTGACATCCTTGAGCGATTTTCATCGTTCTCCCGAGCCCTCAGAGTAATCGCCTATATGTTAAAGTTCATAGAGCGACTTAAAATTAAAATTAAGGGAGTTCCCTCAGAGTACCCCCAATGCGATACATTAACGCACCTAGAATTGCAAAAGGCAAAGGTCGCTCTAATCGCATCAACTCAAACGCGCTACTTCAGCCGCGATATAACACTATTAAGAGAATCAAAACCCATTGACAAAAGGAGTTCACTATTAGTTCTAAACCCATTTCTCGACACGAAAGGTCTTCTTCGTGTGAATGGTCGGCTTGCCAATTCAAGCCTAACGTATAACGAACGCCATCCCTAATTGTACCAGAGAAGTCTCAACTTGCCACATTAATTATCAATTATATCCACATATTAATGCTTCATGCCGAACATCGCCCCATGCAACATATGGTCCGCCAAGAATTTTACATTCCCCGACTTAAGCCCCAAATAAAGAAGTGCATTTTCTTGTGCAAAATCTGTACGACGCTCAAGCAAAAGATGCGAACACATATTATGGCAGCACTTCCTCCAGAACGCTGCAACTTTGCTCTGCCTTTCTCCATCACAGGTGTCGATTTTGCTGGTCCTCTTCAAATAAAGGCGTCCATGTTAAGGTCTCCTACTCTGATGAAAGGCTATGTGGCTGTTTTTGTCTGTTTTACGACAAAAGCAGTGCACCTTGAGCTTTGTACTAATCTGACGGAGTAGGCTTTTCTTGCGGCATTTGCTCGCTTCGTCGGTCGACGCGGCTTTCCATCGAAGATAATGAGCGATAATGGTAAAACATTTATCGGCGCTCAAAGAGCCACCGAAAAACAATTTGTGGACTTTATCAAACAAGTTTCACCTGAGATTGTACAAAAGTACGCGCCCCAAGGCATTATTTGGCAATTCATCCACCCAAACACTCCTCATATGGGTGGTTTATGGGAATCAGCTGTAAAAAGCTTCAAATCCCACTTCAAAAAAGTAGCTGGAAATCACAAATTCAATTATGAAGAATTCACCACCTTATTATTTCGAATTGAAGCCGTTTTCAATTCACGGCCACTCACAACACTCTCGCAAGATCCCTCTGACTTCACAGCCCTAACTCCAGGGCATTTTCTCGAAGGAGCACCCATTCTGGCCATACCTGAACCAGGCGTGGAGTCGCTATCCTTATTAAAGCGCTGGGAAAGAATTAAAATTCTCCATCACGATTTCAGCCGCCGATGAAAAGGAGAATACATAAAGGATCTCCATAAACGATACCGTTGGAAGACTCCTGAACAAGCACCAAAACTTGGAGATTGTGTCATCATTCATGATGATTGTCTACCGCTTACCGAATGGCGGCTTGGGTGCATAGAAAAGCTGCATTACGGCTCCGACGGTCACATACGAGTAGTTGATCTTCGGACGCAAAGCGTAACGCTAACCAGACCACTCGTAAAGCTATGTTTTCTACCAACCGTCGATAATAGCGACACAGCAAATCGCAAACAATCAACCGATACTACCGCAATACAATAACATAATCAAATCAAGAAGCAAAAAACCGAAAAACTCGTGAATAACCGTTAAAAATAACAAATAACTAATAAAAAAAATGGTCGATCAATACGATGACCCATTCATGTCACATAACGTGGCACGATCATCCATATCCTTTATATGACAAACCTGCATAATTAAACAACTCTTTCATACAGATTAACATGCTCCCAGGCCAACTGTGCGGTCGGCTACCAACGTGCCACGCACGGGGCCTACCCCAACACCCCGATATGCAGCTACAACTGCCCCTGCAAGCGCACCTGTAACGACACCGATGTCAGCACCTGTTCCTCGCGGTGGCACGCGACCTTAACCGACGCTATCATCGCCGTCGTATACGATGTCCCATTTGTCGGCGCCCACATCGCCTGCAACATTGTCGGAGTTTTAGAAGTATGCGACCGTTGCAACGACAGCAAGTTGCCCAGGCACACGGGCACTGTTTAAACTGCCTATCGCACACGCATGGGACTCAAGAGTGTGTGTCCACGGGTCTGTGCCAAATTTGCAGCAGACCACACTACTTCATCGCACCTCGAGGCGCGACGTTGGTCGGCCACCTACTCTGCGCAGCCGCGCAACAGGACCTCGACCCTCAACTCGTGCGGTACACCCGCGGAATGTAACACCACGGCGTCGACAGCCTAGACCGCAACCACGTCGTTCTTCTGGTCTGAGCAGCGTTGTGGCAACGTTACAACAGCTGCAGCGACTACTAGGCTAATAATTTGCCTAGGGGGGCCGGGATGGCTAAATGACCACTCAATCCCACCTCACCGTAAGACACTGTCACACTACACCAATTCACATCAACATCACCACACCTACTTACCATCCATTCCACACCTACATACGATACCACATCACTACACCATGCACCAACACGCACACAAATACAACTTTACACCGATCACACCACCATGAAGACATCAGCAGATATATAAGGGACTAAAAGAAGGATCCCGCCCGCTTTTTAGCATTTCGACTCGCTAGCGATCAGATCTTCGAGAACCCGCCTAAATCGACCCCATTTTTTAATAATTTTGCCAACGGTGAGTGGAGTTAAAATTAACTTATTAATTAATTAAAAAATTTTTATTTCCCACTCAGATGGATTTACCAGAGCTATTCGACCACATTGATTTAGAGAAATGCCCAACAACGTCTTCGTCTGACGTAAAAGGTACATGTAAATTAATCGTTTTCATTTTTAAGCATTTATTATTGTAGAGCAATTGACATTGAAGTGGAAAAATTTTAGTATTTCTGGTTGCTACAACTCAGAGACAAGCTTCTGAAAACGTGAAAACATTTCACCAGTGGATCGAAACGGTAATTCAACACCTATGTGTCTAAAATTTATATCTGAAAAGTTTGTACTTCATTATGTTTATACCCTTTTCGGAAGTTTTTAACATGTTAAAAACTAATTCCACCCAGCTAGAAGAACTGATTTTAACAGAAAAATGGTTATTAGAAAGAAAATGTAAGTTTATGTCCCTAACAGTTTTTATTGTTCTATAAGTCTTTAGCCATATATGGACAGAGAACGTATATCATGATATACGTTCTCTGGATATACGTTCTCTGGTATATACCATATATTGTAAAATTCGATCACAACAGAATGTTCACATAATATGTTTCAATTTCATAATTTTATTCTCCAAAATCAGGAATATTAAATAAAACGGAGGTTTCTTTAAAATTTTTATTTTTCCTTAAAACCCGTAACGTTAGAAATTCTGAATTGTGGCTGTGTGCGGGAATACTCGAGGCTATGCGCAGCCAGCATTTCTGAACATTAGAAATTCTTACCTAACTGTAAATGCTTCCCCAACATTCCTTCTAACGCTTACAACACCTAACAACAAAGTGTAAAAAATAGTTTAAATTTAATAATTTGTATATCACTTTAAAAATTGCCTGTACTTACAAATTTTAAATCAGTATACGTCTAGTTAAGGCATAAACCATCATAGTCAAAATAAACTATGGATAGTAAGACGAAAATAAAAATATCGATATTATCGAAAGTCCCATCGATTGCTTCGCAGCTGTACTAGATATTCGTTTTCCACGGAATAATGGGCCGGTTGGGAACCTGTCAGTTTTCCCAGTGAGGATGACAGTCTCGTGTTCACCCCAAAAGAGTTACTAAAGCTTTTAATAGTTTCAAACCTTTTAAAGAAGTCGGCACGGATGTTGTAATCGTATCCCCCATTACTTTGGGCTTGGACGATCTCGTTGTCCTTTATGATGATGAATGAGAATGAGGATGAATTTTAATCGCTTATCTGGACTCATAGCGAAGGTCCCTGTTATATTCGGAGTGCAGGGTCACGGCCTAACTGTCAATCCAAAGAAAACAGAAATCTGTCTTTTGACAAAAAACACACAAATTTCAATAGAAACTTCCTTATTTAAAGATTAGAATTATTGAACTTTCCAGCTCTGTCAAATATCAGTGGGGCTGTAGAGAACACATTGAATATAGGCCTTCCAAAGCTCTTCGAATTCCTTCAAACTCCTGTAGTAGATCCATTGCCCCAAAACACCTCACCATTGCCTCTACAAAAGTAGTTATTATCCGACCTATACTAACATATGGTGCATTTGTGTGGTAGATGGCACTAACGAAATAGTGCCGCATTAAATCCATACAAGCAGCGACCCTTCTTGCTGGCGATTATGGGCGCAATAAAAACAATATCAATAAAGTTTCTGGAGATTATCCTCGATATCCGGCCACTATTCAGTGCTTACGGCCAGCCGGCTGGCTATTGGAGTCAGGCTCGGCGTAACTACGGGCATGGTATTATATACAGTTTTTCATTCACCAATTAGGAAGAATGGAACAATGGTTCTGTGATCGACAGTTCCAAGGACGAAATCTATGTGTCACCGATGTATCTTAGGAACAGGAGAGACCTTCTTCTATACTAATCCATAAGCTAAATGTAGCACTAAATGACCACAATTAAATCAGACTACAATTGTTGGCATAACAGAAGGCAACAAGAGAGCTTCTGCTCTAACAAGCAAGTTTTAGCGACTATAGTAAGTCTCTGTCTGTATTAGGTTATGCAAGAAGGCAATAACTAGACTTTCAGTGAGAAACTCGTTAAAAATCATCTGAGTGCCCAGTCATTTAGGAATAGAAAGAAACGAAAAGTCAGATGAGTTGGAATGCTTAAGAACAGTCAGAAACAAAACTTTCTTTAGCGGCCTTACACCATTCAGCTATTTCAAGGGCTTGAACTTTAAAGGAACAGCTCTGGTCTCGGAACAGTAACAACACTGGACATACCGCAGAGAAACTTTAAGGTAGTGTTGATGGTGAACAGACTAACCTTAAAAACATTGTTAAAGTGGATTCAGCGGAGTGCTGAGCAAGGATAATGAGACGCTTGAACATTACCTTTGCGAATTCTCAGACTTCAGCCGGTTGAAAAGGAATATCTTCACCGGTCCAAAATTGTTTAACCCAAAATACACTGGAGAGCTGTGTTTTAAAATTTTCAAAAAATACGCTATTTGTGTTTAATTAAAATATCTGATTTGGTTGGTTAGTTGATTTAACTTCCGCACTTTATAGATTTTAATTAAGGACGTTATGAGAGAGCGGCAATGGTCCGATTCCGACTTTGCATATCCTCAATTCATTTTATTTATAAATCAACCAGAGGTTATGGATGTTAGACAGAGATCTAGATAGAGTTCACCATAATATTGGGGGTAGCGGAAAGTCTGTAAAAACAACATATGAATTTCGTTAAGATATTTCATAGATGATTCAATAACTTTGTTGAAAAGGCACTTTTGAATACTGAGGTTTTTCATACGCCGTATATAGGGTCTAAAGAAAGCGGAAATTTTTAGATGGTAAGTGTCACGCCTTGGAGTCAATATTTGTGGAAAGATTCATACCGTTATAACATTAGTGCTTGATTTATATATTTTAATGTGAAATATTTTAAAAATCAACTATATTTGGAGCAGAAGTGGTTATAATCCGATTTCGTCATGTACAATAAAGACATAAAGATAATATTTTACAGCGAATTTGGTTAAAATCGCTAGACTAGTGTCAGAAACAAAAAGGTGAGGTGAGGCTGATCCCGAAGATGGGGATCACACTTGTACTGAAATATGTTCCTTTGTGAAGCAATAAAACTATAACTCCTGCATCCGATCTAATAAGTCGACAAAGCGCCTTGAGGCCAATACAAATTTGGTTAAACTTTTCATTTATACTCCCACCAGCTCAGTGGACATCTAGAAATGAAAGCCTTCATCTCGCAAACGTCAGACAATCATGAATGAAGTGTTGAGATGTTTCCACCGCGTCTTGTTCCATACAGCATCTTCGATCTTACCGCTAACGCGAAACCCACCTATCCAGTAGTAAAATGCACGAAGAGAGTGTACTCCTAAAGCAATTAAAAAAAAAGTTGGTGAACTCATTCCAAATTGGCTGATTAATAAATTCGCAATGACAATGCAATGATCCTTAATAGCGATCTATGCTCCTGTTAACACCACTATTTACTTGACACTTTCACCACTGAGATAAAGTTTTTTTTATGGTTTTTTTTTTTATTTAAAATGTTCACAAAATTTATTTAATTTGCAATAATTATGAAAAGGGTTATTTCCACGCAATCACTCCCTGGTCGCATACCAGTGGAGACGGTGTAAGTGTATATAAAAAAGATCGATGATAAAGACGAGGTGACTAGCGCGTGGTGAGGTGTGTGGGTGTTCTGCTGTTTGCAGGTGTGGGGTGTATGCCAGTGTTGTCTTGTGAGTGGTATGTTGTGCGGTGTATGGAGAAATAAGCGAGTTTAGTTACGACTCAATGGTATACAGTTTGGATATCCTACTGTATGTAACCAACTTTATTTGGTTTGGTGGTCATATTAGTCTACCCATTATATTATATTATATTATTAGTATATACCTTCTGCTCAAATATAAATGAGACTGGCTCAAACAACAAAAACGGTTAATTATTCTTCAATATTTATTTTATCCCCTTCAAAATTAGAGGTGATACACATATGCCACCTTTTTTTCCAATCTTCCTAACACTTCTGGTAGGCCGCTTTAGGTATGGCTTTCAGTTCCTTCTTCGAATTCTCTTTTATGACTTCAATCGACTGAAAATGCTTTCCACGAAGCGGCAATTTGAGTTTAGGGAGAAGAAAAAAGTCACACGGTGCCATGTCGGGTAAATACGGTGCTTGCGGAACAATATTTACGTTGTTTTTGGTCAAATAATCGCGTACAAGACGAGACGTATGAGCTGGATTTTGGAACAAGTCGAGCAGACACACGTCTCATGCCCAAAACATCGTGAATAATGCTATGAGCGGATCCATTTGATATGTTGAGCTCACTAGCTATCTCTATTTTAGTCACACGACGATTTTCCAACACAATTTTCTTTACTTTTTCGACGTTTTCTTCGTTTATTGACGTTGCTGGACGACGATCATGGGGCAAGTTCTCCAGCGATGTACGGCCGTCCTTGAACGACTTATACCAATCAAAAATACGTGCACGTGATAGGCAAGACTCCCCATATGCCTTCTGCAACATTTTCATTGCGTCCGTCGCACTTATTCCATTGGAATAACAAAATTTCAAACAAACACTTTTTGCTCAACGTTAATTTCCATAGTAAAATTCGAAAAACACACTCGAGGTTGACTTGTTTATAGTGCCTTAAAAAAAAAAACTATGTGACAGATCGCGCTCAAATTTGACATGTAAACATATAACAGTCCTGCCAACCTAAGCAAAAAAAAGTATGGCCATATTATAATTGTAATCTGTCATATTATATTTGCGGTTTTTTATTTCTGTTTTCGGTTATTAGACATATAATCCGATTTTTTCTTGTAGGTATTATTGAACGGATGGTTTACTACTGGCGTTTTCGCTATTATTTGAGATTGGCAGGAAGCATAGTTTAACGGGTCTGGTTAACGTTCCGTTTCGAGTACGGAGCCCAACTACTCGCCATTCTGTAGGGGGAAGACAATCGTCATGGATTAAGGCCAAATCTCTAAGCTTTAGCGAGGATAGCGACTCCACGCCTGGCTCATGTATGGCCAGAATGGGTGCTCCTTTAAGAAAGTGCCCTGGAGTTAGGGCTGTGAGATCTGAGGGATTTTGCGAGAGTTTTAGTAATGTTGTAAGTTCTTCATAATTAAATTTGTAGTTTCCAGCTACAAACGCCAATACCATTGAACTTTAATATATTATATAATATATAACGATATATCTATAAATATTAAAAAAATAATAACGCAATAAAAATCATGAATCAAACGCCGTTTTTAATATGTAGTCCTATTCTCAAAAAAAATGGACGTAGAGACTCCCAAGTCCTTTCCGTGATTGTTATACCTAGAGCATCAGCGCCATCCGTCGTCGTTCCGAGGACGCAAAAGGGTAACAAGAGAAGATCAGCCGTTCGAACATCAGGGGTCTCCAGGATGCACCTTGTGCCATCTACCAAATGGCCCGAAAAGGTGTTCCGTTTTTAATATTATTAAGCCCGTTCAACGTTAACAGATCATAAGAGTCCACTACCATTGCATGAATTACTTGACAGATAATCTCCCAACTTTTGAGTGTATTGCAGACGGATAATGCTTATATTGCTAAAGACCTCATCACACACACGATTCCCTAGTCGTGACAATACGTCGACAAATCACACAAGCATTCGGTGTAAACAACACGGAATCCGATTCAGCATCGAAGAGTATATCGTACCAACCCGAGGCGCATACTTTCGGTCTACTCCCCCACCCTGTGATCATTACCGTCAACATTAAAACTCAACGGGAACTTTTAGGCAATTAATTCGCCTAGGAAGGCCGATACGTTCATGTGACTTAAATAAATAGCGTAATCGGTACACAAATATTTGGTAAATATTTTTGATAAAATTGTAAATACTTACTAATGTCTTTATACAATAAATATTTCGATAAAACTACGTAAATTTATTCTTTATAAATTTTAATACTTGAGAAATGTTTGAAAATTTATCAAACACTTACTTGAAGTACTATGTTGTAAGTAAACACTTTATAGCACACTTAAGCTTTTTTGGAAGAATTGACCGATCAATAATAGCTTATTTAAGCAAACTGCTTAAAGTGTTTACTTTGTTGTCGTTCGTTTTATCCATTCTACTTCATTCTAATCGTAATTCTAAAATAATGGTCTGCGCATGAATGGGTTGACTGGATTAAGTATGTTTTCACGTTGAACGGCCAGATTGAAATTCTACCAAAAAAATACCACTACTTACGCGCTCGAAGCGTATCAAGAATGATAGAAAGAGATTCTGCCAAATGTTACATTTTTCGGGTTAGGCTACGACAGATGTAACAAACAATGACATAAACAAAGTTGCTCCAGAGAATATAAGCATATTATAGAGGAGGTTTTGCGAACCAGCCTGTGAAATGTCAAAATCTAACAAAATGCGATAAGCGTGTTTCAACACAGCCAACTCGTCGGAAGAAATATTAACAGACCTAAGTAATAAATGAAAACCAGGCTTAGAAGTTTGCATTGATATTACACGGGCGTGTCAGCCTTTTGTTTCATATTTCATACATTAATATTTAATCATTCGATCATTGATATGTAATTCATTTAGCCAAAATTTAGGTTTGCATGCAAAAATTATTACATTCTAATTAAATTAATAAATTTTCAGAGTAATATTCGTAGTCAATTTGTACAAATGGGCCTATATAGTAAATATTTTTGTACTTGATTGTTATTAGTAGAAATTAATTATTTATTTGATCAGACATGTTCCAGAAACCGAAAGAAATTTAAAAACTTATTCAAACCGAATGATTTCAATTAAGGTGTTTTGCAAACCGAATGATTTAAGTTATTTCGAAGTCTTTTTATTTCACATCGAAACAGCTCGTTGAAATGAAGGACATTTCTTTTCAACAGATATGTAAATATTTTATTATCCAAAAGTTTAAATTTTCTTGAACAAACATGAGTGCTGTAGTGAGAGCTCCGCTGTTTAAAGCGATTCCGCTATGATCAGGCTACCAAATCATTTTTATATGGAAGTAGCTTGATGCTATTGCTAGTAAGGTCGAACACTCCTTGACAAACCTTGAGAGCGCTGACTGCAAGGCCAGTATTGCCGTTCTGCTGTTGATTGAATACACCTCCCTGAAGCTGCACTTCAAAGCAGTGTTTCTACGCTACTTTAATTGCCGCTACTCCTGCTTGAAAAATACTACAGAGGTCTGGTATCCTGAAGCTAATTGAGAGCTATTGACAGAAAACTCTCCCTTCAATATTCCTCCGCCCACACATCTCTGTTTGTCAAGGTACACAGTGAAGAAATCACACGTTATGAGTTTTTCGTTTTAAAATTACATTTAAATATTATACTTGAATTCGGTTTACAGAACAAGGCATTTCACTTCGATCGATATCCCATCAAAATTATTTTATTTCCAACAGGCCAATTCGATTTTCAACCCGAATCACTTTGTTTGCGTGTGAAAGTGAAATACAAATATAATGGCTAACAGAGCTGAAAAATTTCGGGCACGGAATTCACCATTTTCTGTGGTATTCTCTGCTATTTGATAGAAAGGAGAATTTAAAGCAACGTTCTCTGGCAGAAATACGTATCTACCAACATAAAGAGAAAAATTAAATATTTTAAACAAAAAATAATAATGCCACTTCACATATGCGTGATTATTTTTATACTCTCGCAACCTGTTGCTACAGAGTATAATAGTTTTGTTCACCTAACGGTTGTTTGTATCAGCTAAAACTAATCGAGTTAGATATAGGGTTATATATATATATAAATGATCAGGATGAAGAGACGAGTTGAAATCCGGGTGACTGTCTGTCCGTCCGTCCGTCTGTCCGTCCGTGCAAGCTCTAACTTGAGTAAAAATTGAGATATCTTTATGAAACTTGGTACCGTGAGACGGTTGGTATTGCAGCTGGGCGTAATCGGACCACTGCCACGCCCACAAAACGCCATTAATCAAAAACAAATAAATTGCCATAACTAAGCTCCGCAATAAGATACAAGACTGTTATTTGGTACACAGGATCACATTAGGGAGGGGCATCTGCAATTTTTTTTTTTAAAAAGGGCGTGGTCCCGTCTCTAATAGGTTTAATGTGCATATCTCCTAAACCGCTAATGCTATAATAACAAAATTCATCCCAATAGACTGACGTATAGGTATAATCACGTATTTTATGTAGGTACTTGTATACTTAGCATCCCCCAACAAAACTAGCTCATGGCTTATATAGCCTTGTGTATGTAACTGCCGGCGAAAATAATCTTTGCCCGAATCGGCTAAATAGCTAGAGCGGGCCCTGCGCGCACTGCTCTATATGTAAGTTAACACATAAGAATTGCACACAAATCATACAAAAAACTTGCACTGCACTTATCTTTACCTATTTGCTAAAAACATATTCCGCTGACGCATGAGTTCAGTGGTCTGACCACTTTAGTCAGCTGCGGTATCCTGATATTTGACTATGCCGCTAATGTCTACGTTATCGCTTATGCTGAGTCGGCTTGCCGGCTGTAGCTTTGTAGCTTATGGGTCCAACTTTTAGGTTTAGCCTTAAATCCAATTTTGTAACACAATCAGTTTTGTATTTTGACTCTCAATAAACTCATTAACTTACACAACGTTTGGAGTTGTGTAAAGCAATAAATAAATAAATTTGTATGCACAAATATGCGTATGACCTTGCAAAATAAGTAATGCATACACAAATATACATACATATAAGCGTACAAATGTAAATATGTCAGCCAATAGGAAAAATACAAACGTTGTTATACAAAAACAACAATCGTCTCAAATAGCATGAGCAGCCTCTAAAATCAATATGGCAGCCAAATTAATAAATCCTAAATTTGTAGTAAACCACACAACAATAACATTTTCATTCATAAACGCTGCCGTACATGCAATAAGCTAAGTCGTTTCATTCATAAAAGCAAACGCCTTACACATCTCTCCGAGCATGCGTTTGCCAACAAGCGTTTTTTCGCGACGATGGCAAAAGCTAAAAATCATAAATTGAACAATTTTCTGATGTTCCTTCTGAACGGGAAAAGTGACAACCCACAAAACACAGAAAAAAGTGGCAACAAAGATTTTGTCGATTTAAAATATTTTACAAATCTAAAATATTTTTCCGTGGCTCTCAAAAATCTGCGTCATTATGTATGAATGGTCATATATTATTTACAATGATTTGTTGGCAAAGCTGTTAGAGCGGCAAGGGAACCTATGACAATCGGCGAGCATTCGTTTAATTTTTCGGCAGATCTCGGATTTTCTACCAACAACATAATGTTGTGACACTTTGTCGTCGCGGCAGTCCTTCGACACATTGACATTTTGACATGAAAGCAAAAAACGTGAACTTCGGTCATTGGTTGACCGTGTCGACGCAGATTTCATATGAAGTAATGAGTGTACAAATCTACATTCATATGTTGTTTGTAGACAAATTTACAAATATTTTTCTTTCATATTTCTTTACATGTACACATGATATGAAAATGCCGACGGCAAACACACAATTCTGTACTTTTGTGACTCCATAATGGTGTCAAGTACGTGACTTCCGCTTTTCTGCTCTTCATTCAATGCTTTATAAAAAGTGTTACAGTGATCGGATTTAGTTAAAATATGCGCCGTTTTGTTCGATGATCTGTTTCCATCTAGACGGCAACTTCATAATACCTTCCTCGTAGAAGCCCCCCTCCTTATTTGCGAAGAATTCGGACAGCCACTTTTCACAAGCCTCTTTTGAGTTCAACTTCACACCACCAAGGGCATTCGCCATGGACAGGAACAGGTGGTAATCACTTGGCGCTACGTCTGGGCTATATGGTGGATGCGATAAAACCTCCCATCCGAGCTCCCGTAGCTTCTGACGAGTCATCAACGAAGTGTGTGGTCTGGCGTTGTCCTGGTGGAACACTACACCCTTCCTGTTTGCCAATTCTGGACGCTTCTGGTCGATCGCCTGCTTCAAGCGGTCCAGTTGTTCGCAGTAGATGGTAGAATTAAGCGTCTGGCCATATGGGAGCAGCTCATAGTGGATGATTCCCTTCCAATCCCACCAAACACACAGCAAAACCTTCCTGGCCGTCAATCCCGGCTTGGCCACTGTTTGGGACGATTCACCGGCCTTCGACCACGACCGTTTTCGCTTGATATTGTCGTATGTGATCCATTTTTCGTCGCCAGTCACCATCCGCTTCAAGAATGGGACGAGTTCGTTCCGTTTCAGCAGCATATCGCAGGCGTTGATTCGGTCCAGAAGTTTTTTTTGCGTCAAATTATGCGGCACCCAAACATCAAACTTTTTTTTGTATCCAGCCTTCTGCAGATGGTTCCAAATGGTTTGGTGACTAACTCCCATCTCCTGGGCGATGTCACGAGATACCATATGGCGGTCTAACTCGATGTATTCCATGATTTGATCGGTATTTGTCGTCACAGGTCTTCCGCCGGCTGGCTTATCCATGGTGTCGTTTTCACCGGCTCTGAATCGTCGAAACCATTCCTCCGCGGTTCGAAGTGATAGAGTACCATCCCCCAAAACACCATTAATCTCACGGAACGTTTCTCTAGCGGATTTGCCTTTAACGAAGGAAAACTTTAAAATAGCGCGAATTTCGGCGTTAGTGAACTCCATGTTTACACGTCTGTAACTGTTGAACGCAATATCCAAACTAATCATGCATAGCGTTGTTTTGTAGGTTATGTCAAGACCTTTCAAATTATGTATAGTGTTGCCAGATACGAGCTCTGTAGCGCTTTGTACATAACCGCGAAATTCAAAAGACAAAAAAGCGGAAGGGAGATACCTTCCAACCTTATATATCAAAATATTTGTAAATTATTACTAATAACTCATAATAAAGTAAAAATGAATTAACATAAAATAATTTAAAAAGTAATAAATAATAGTTCAATAAAAGGTAATATATTTAAAATGGCATATCAATATTCCTTGTTTGGCATACGTATTATATTCTCTTCGATATTCGCCGGTTGAGCATGCTGTATGTGTACAGATTGCCCGCTGTTATAAAAGCGAGAAATGTTATTTGTTTCTCCTGTGTGTGAGGTGAATTCCCCGACAGAAATTTTGCAAATGTTTGCTGTCGAACCTGCACCTTCTCGTTATTCTAAGTTCTTTGGTTGAATATTACATACTCATATATCTGCGCATACATATGTAAATCTGTATGTCGTGTATGGCGAAAAGATTGCATAAAGACCGAAAACACAAATGTGTTATGTATGGCTACTTTTAGGCTGAGAGCGAAACAATAGAAAAATGAAAATTCTGACATGAAAGTGAAATTTTGATATTTTTCGTGGTGAAGCCGAACGTCAGGATTTTACCTAACTCAATATCCAGGTAAAATTTGACAACTTGTAAATATGCATTCACGAAGGGAGGAACTAAAATTGAAAACATAATAAAATAATTCTTTAGTTAAATTCAATTTAATAGTTTTATGATATTTGTATTCTATTTAAAGGGAATCATGTAGAATGGCTAGTTTTAATAATGAAGATATAAAAATAAAGGAATAAGATTTATTTAAACACCAAAAAATGTCTTGATCAATGTAATGTTTGTCCAATGTTTTGGATATTTTACAAGTCTCACTCAAGAAGGCTATAGAATAGCTATAAAAAAGTTGACTTATAAGCGGAATTTTGGAAAAGTTAGTTCCAGAAGAAATAAGGGGCTAGGTTTAAAAAAGATCATTATGAAGCTTGTAATCAATATATAGCCCGTCATTGATGAAATTACACAATTTCTTTAAACGGGCTTCTCAAACATAAATATCCTCAAAAGATTCGTTCAAATCTTCATATTAGATATTATAGAAAAAGCTGACATACTGACTAAAGTTGTCAATCAGTAAAAACCCCATATAAGAAAGGAATTTTCTAGTTTCTAGCTATAGTTTCATTATCCTTCAAGCGGTAATGCGATGTTGGTGTTGTTGTTGTAACTGTTCCCTAGTCTCCGCTTGGGTGATAAGTTATAGTTTGGTTGTCGTCGAGGTCATCTAACAGAAGGCCCAGGAACCAAGCTGATTCAACGGGGTCGGATCATAGGGAAATGGGTGTTAGACGAGTTGGGTTCGTTGGGCATGCAAGGAGGTGGTTAGTATCATGCAGAGACTCTTTGCACGGAAGACATATATTTGGTAGGAGTTTAACCTGCTACAATATCCAGAACGAAGTCCCGCGACGTCGATTCGACCGTATGCAATACATTTTCGCTGATAATAATAATAATTCTCATGGCATGCACATCATGTCCTAAGTAGCTTGTCTTGGTTTCACTACCTACCAAATAAACAGTTGATCCTTACTTCCTGTGCCCCCCTTACCACACAGAGTACAATTGTTTCATTCACGGCGCAAGCATCGAAATGTCATTTGCAATGAATGTGTTCTTGGCGAAGACACCGATTTTAAGGAAAACTAGACCAAAGGTGATGGCTATTTTAATATATGATCTCATGAAGACAACTTATTTTATAATTTTATATTTTGTTATTATTTACTAGATATTATAGCTAGTTTCTAGCATCTATGATGGTTTTTTGTTCCTAATACTGGGATTTTAATCCAAAGAGAAGTTCAAGTACTTTGTTTTTCATTTTATAACTTAGTTTTTACCTAAAGTAAAGTTTTTTCGACAAATAAATATCTTAGACAATGAATAATGGTTCTAATTATAAACAAATAAAATATATTGAATAATTAGTGTTTTATTTTTCTGATATATCCAATAGGTATTTTAAGTTACGCACGCCGCTTGAAGGATAATATGAGGAAACTTTAGTACACCGTCTCACGATCATCACGATTTCAAATCGGTATGGTTGTATAGAGGAGATTCTCCAGATTAAGAAAATATATAATTATAGCCGCCGGAAACTTATAGTTTTCGAAATATTCTCATTTTAAGTTGAATATTTTAAAAAATTTATCTTGCAAGTTATCGATTTTCAGTTATTTTTTCTTATGCACTTATTGTTCACTAACCCTTCACTACATTGTTTCTACATATTTAATTAATATAAATTATTTTAATATTTGCTTTAAATAAGCATTTTACTTTTAACACAATTTTTGTTATATGCACAATAACAAATTCCGCTCACGGATTTGTAATTTTCGCGTCAAAATAAGACGATTTAAAAAAATTTTATTTTTGAGGCCTCCTTAGTTGGGGGACCTAAACTATATATTTACCCAAAATAAATCCATGTTGACAAATAATAAACTTATTAAAAGTTGAAAGTTCACAAATCAGATGTGTTAATATATTATATCATAAAATCACAAAAAAGAATTTAAATAGTTTCCTCATATCTTTCTCTGCCTTTGTCCTGGTAATATTCCAGATTTATCACTGTTATTTTTGATAGCTGCTGTAGACACTAAATTATTAGATGTTCGTGCGAAGAGTTCTTTTTATTATCTTTAATTTTATTATCTTCTAATCTCATGTAGATAAATACATATTTATGTATATATGTATATATATTCATACAATTAGCTATGAGAGGTTTGTTATATCTGCTAAATCTGAGTAGTGTCGTATTTAGTGTTAATAATGAAACTTTCAGCGAACTTAAACTTTTTATTTACCGAAGGTGGTAAGCCTTTATCTGAACGCATTTTTATGGCACATGGCGCTGGGTTTAATGCTGTAGAAATACCTTTTCCAAATTTTGAATTGGAAGATGTATTGCAAGCAAAAGAATCAACTGGAATACAAATCGCACTAATTAATATTAGCTTAGGCAAGTTTTCTCCGATAAAAAATCTGTTTTTTTCTTTTCAATACTTGATAATCTTTATTTAATACACTATATTTCAGGCGATTCCAAGTTTGGTAATGCTAGTATTCCCAACAACCAAGAAAAATTTAAGAATCAACTAAACGAAACAATTGAATTTGCTAAGAAAGTGCAATGTTCAAAGTAAGTTAAAAATATGCAAACTAAATTGCCCACATATGTAATTACATTACAGGTAACATGTCACTAATTGGTATTTTAACGTATAAGATTAAGAATACATCTATCTTTATGAGAGCAGATAAGGGGAAAACTTTAGTATAACGTCCCAGGCTTTCGGGGGTAAAATGGGTATGGGCGGATAGAGGAGATCCTCCATATCAAGAATATATATAGATATAGCCGCGGGAAACTTATAGTTTTCGAGATATTTAGGTTTAAAGTTCAAAATTTCGACTATTTTAAGTACGCATTTTTCCCATTTCGAATGAGTTATACACTTATATTTTCCACTTTTATATCCACTAACACTTCACTAATTCGTTTGTACACATTTATTTTACATTATATAGTGCAAAAATAGTTTAATTAAATAATAAAATTATTGTTAAATTCTATCAATTCTGACAATAACAAAAGGGTTGCAAAATTTCAAATAACCAGTGTTACCTTATCGACATCTTTTGTAATTGAACTGAAAGAAATAAAAACAATTAATACCTCAAATACAGGAATCCAAAAGTTAGAAAAATAAAATATTAGAGAACATTGATGTTAAGTATTATGTTATACCCTCTATGACAATATTACTTGGCGGGCTTCTTTCGCGCTTTAAAAAAATAACCCTGGTCGGTCCAACACCGGGGTGTACCAAAGTTTTTGCGTTTTTTCCTGTATCTAGGGTACAATCTCTCTGTTTATTTTATTTTTCTTCGTTTACAAAATATATTAGTATGGCAACACTGATGTTTTGGCATTCACAACCATTTTGTTATTGTCAAAATTAATAAAATTGAAGAATGATTTAAATATTGAAATAAAGCAATTTTTGCAGTATCTAATATAAAAAAATTTCTAAAAACGAATTAGTCAAGTGTTAGTGGATATAAAAGAGAAAAATATAAGTGTATAATTCATTTTAAATCGCAAAAATACGTACTTTAAATAGTTGAAATTTTCAACTTTAAACGTAAATATCTCGAAAACTATAAGTTTCCCGCGGCTATATCTATATATACTCTTGAACTGGAGGATCTCCTCTATCCGCCCATACACATTTTATCCCCGAAAGCCTGGGACGTTATTTTAAAGCCGACCCGTAAATTACTTTTTTTATACTCTCGCAACCTGTTGCTACAGAGTATAATAGTTTTGTTCACCTAACGGTTGTTTGTATCACCTAAAACTAATCGAGTAAGATATAGGGTTATATATATATAAAAGATCAGGATGAAGAGACGAGTTAAAATCCGGGTGACTGTCTGTCCGTCTGTCCGTCCGTGCAAGCTCTAACTTGAGTAAAAATTGAGATATCTTTATGAAACTTGGTACCGTGAGACGGTTGGTATTGCAGATGGGCGTAATCGGACCACTGCCACGCCCACAAAACGCCATTAATCAAAAACAAATAAATTGCCATAACTAAACTCCGCAATAAGATACAAGACTGTTATTTGGTGCACAGAATCACATTAGGGAGGGCCATCTGCAGTTAAATTTTTTTTGTAAGTAAGCGTGGTCCCGCCTCTAATAGGTTTAATATGCATATCTCCTAAACCGCTAATGTTATAATAACAAAATTCACTGGAAGCAAATTTTTTTAGAACCTCTACCCACAGTGTGAAAATAGTTGATATCGGGTGGCAACTCCGCCCACTCCCCATATAACGGTACTGTTAAAAACTACTAAAAGCTCGATTTTATCTCTGGGATGGTATGAGATGACTTTATAGGAACCGCGTTCAAAATTAGACAGTGGGCGTGGCACAGCCCACTTTTAGGTGAAAACCCATATCTTGAGATCTGCTTAACCAAATTCGGTACATAACATTCTTCTCATATTTCTATGTTATAGTGCGAAAGTGGGCGAAATCGGACTACAACCACGCCTATTTCCCATATAACACCATTTTCAATTCTATTTGATTCTTTCACTTTCCACTATGCATATTAAGCAACAATGATTATATCGGGGTAAGACTTTGCGTGAATAATACGTTTAAAGTATGCCACCTTGTGACCAAAATTTGTTTAAGTCGAACCAAAACTGTTCAAACCACTAAGTACTAAATATGTGGACCCCAGTGCCGAAAATATCAGCCAATCACAAAGAAATCTCAAACGAGTATACCATTTGACTTTGCGAGAGTATAAAATGTTCGGTTACATCCGAACTTAGCCCTTCCTTACTTGTTTGTTTTTAAAATAACACGGGTTGGTTTATACAATGGTCTGCAATCAGCAGCTGAAACAAAGAGTTTGTACGGACGGAGTCCTTATCTCTCTATTATATATAAAAGTTTTCTGCTGCTGTCGAGAATCAACTAACATAAGAGCGAGCTAGCTCGCGCTCGGCGGGGGGCGGTTTTACCTAGTAGTTTTACCTCCTAGTTTTACATATGAAAATAAACTAATTTTTACTCGATAAAATATTATATACTCCCTTGTTATAAACCAAATTGTCCAACTATAATCTAATTTCAACTCAACTGAAATAATATTAATTTTGATATATACATTCATTTGCTCGAGCATATATTCAGTCAGGTATAGAGCCGCTGATTCGCTTTGTCACACCGTAAACGCACTAACCTAGGGTCATTTTGCAAGAGTCGTTTAGTTGTGGTCGTTGTTGTAGCGGCAAAAGTGTGGTCATACACATCCCTGCTTATAACAAATTTCTTTTTTTTTCTAGCGATTTAACCTTTGTAATTGAATCACGATTAATGAATATAAATATATTTTATTTCAAATTCAACGTTTTTAACATGTCAACTTTTTTTTTGCTGATCTTACATGTGTATATTTTGATAAGCAGCGCGTAAAGTTAGCGAGCAGAGAACCGATGAACCCAGCACTCATTATCCTCACCTCCCCACCCGTCAAAAATTATAAATGTCTTGTTTTTTTTTAGAAATATACTGCTAAACATAAAATTATTGTGTTCCTAAAAATTTGTTAAAAATAATAGATTTTCTGTTGCAAATTTAGGCCGTTGCAAAAATGAAACTATCAGCCATCACTTTCACATACAAACGAAGTGATTCTTTGAAATCACATATTTAAATGTAGTTTTAAAACGAAAAATTGAATACGTCTGATTTCTTCTCTGCGTACATACATCAGGTTGGAGGGATAGTTTTCTTTAAAATTCCCATTTGCGGCAATTTGTGATATTTTTTAATAAAATTAAAGAAATTAGTATTATTATCGAATTAATTGGATTTTATATAAAAGGAAACAATATTTCCACAAAAATCTTAACGTGAGTGGTTATAATTGGAAACAAGAGAACAGTATTATGTAGGCATGTTTTCAATTAAGGTGTTCTGCAAATCGAATGATTTCATTTATTTCAAAATCTTTCTTTTTCACATCGAAACAGCTGTTTGAGGCAAATGACATTTATTTTCAATTGATATATAAATATTTTATTTCTCAAAAACTTAAATTTTCTCGAACTAACATCCGTGCTGCCATGGGAGTTTTGCATAATAATAACTTCGCGTAGCAGAAAATTAGAACAAAGCTTTGCAAATCAGTTTGCATTTGCTGATGTACTGTTTAAAAACTTTTATTGACTATTTTAACTTTATAGTTAATTTTGAAGCACCATTACACTTTATCTGCAACAGGGAGTCACGACCATTGGGAAAGATACGGATGTTTAATTAAGAAGAAGTACCGTGAGGAAAGTACATAGTTTACTAATAGAGCGGGCTTTGTATTGGGAATGATCTCAAGTCAGATTATTACTATAGTATTGCAGTGGCTATTGAGTTCAGTTGCAAGTTTTGTCTCCTTTCAAAATCCTTTAGCGAAATCTTTAATATTTCCCATAAAATTTAGTAGATATGTCTTCTATTTAATTTTTTTGTGTTTACTCTTAAAGAGTAGCAAACATATATTATATTATCGAATTTAAGAAGCTTTCGTTTTCAATAAAATTCACATGGTAGGTTAGGTTAGGTAATTGGACAGAGCTCGTGCTGAAATGCAACAGGCCTGCGGAGCACCGACCCAGTCACATTAGATAATGGTAAGGAAGTTCTTTGTTGCAGTTTCCAACGATTCCAATATGACCAGGCACCCAGACGAGTCTGATAATGAAGTTAGTGATGATATTGATGGCAGACACTTCTTAACTAACTTTGAGCGAACAGTGAGCGAGCTCAAAGCTAGTATTGCCGCTCTGCTGTCGGAGTGAATGCACCATTTCCCTGAAAGAGAAGAGATGCCCCAATACGCTGTTGCAACGGTCGCATACTTTTAAAAATCGCACAATGTTGCAAATGATGTTGGCGTCGACATACAAGTATGTGCTTCGCAGTGATGATAGCGTCGGTGATGGTCTCGTGTAACCACGAGGAGGGGATGCTGCTGCAGGTATAGATGCCGGTGCTGTTGCAGCGGTAGTTGCGGCTGCAGCTTGGGGAGTTAGGGTAGGATCGGTGCGTGGCACGTTGCTATCCGACCACACGGTTGACGTTGATGTCATTGGCGTATCCACGTCCATGTTAGTCGGTATAAAAGAGTTGTTTGACTATAAATATCTGTCATATACTCCACGTCTGGCTCAGATATGGCCAGAAGGGGGGCTCCTTTAAAACCTTTGAAGAGGGATCTTGCAAGAGTAACATTTGTGATTTACGGCTAGTCTTTTTTTAAGTGGATTTGCAGCTTTTACAAGGATTTCCCATAAACCATCCAAATGATGAGCGCTCAGAAAGATGCGATAAAAGCGATCTATGCTTTTTGTAAGATGAGGCACTGTATCGCATTGGGAGTATGGTAATCCCTAACCTTTATTGTTGAATTGTATTTGAGAATGTGGGTAACTATTCTGAATGCATGGGCGAGTGTACGAGCAATTGGATACATGTTTACTAAGCATAGAGTGTTTTTTTCAATCAGGCTAGAATTATTTCGTAATCGGAATATCGATATGTGCACTGTGGATACTTATTTGGCACTACCAAATAGCTAAATTCGAATTGGTGCGCAGAATGGATTTTCTGAGGCGTCGCTGAAGCAGTCTGGTTTGAATTGGTAAGGTGGGAATAGTTCGCTCAACGTAATATTTATATCTGCGAAATTGCTGTTAAATTGTGTGCAAACTGGGACGGGTTTCTAAGCGAATATGTTTCGCTTGTTCGTCCCAGTTAGTTTCGTCTAGCCATAATTCTTGTATCTTGATTTTCGGGGTCGAAAAGTTTTGCCACAGAGCATAAAATTTGGCGTTTTGTTGTGGTGGATAATGCCGATATTGACTCTGTAATGTATGAAAACTGGTCACATATCGCATTCCATTGAATCACCAGGGTTTTTGTTGTACTTTCCTATTCGAATTTAAGGAAATTAGTATCTAATAAATTTTAATTTGGTATATTTTTTAAAATATTAGGGTGGTTCGTCGTTATCTTTTTCAACGGAAACAACGCGGTTTTGAGGGCTTGACCCACTTGTGATAGTGACTCGTATGCTTGTGGAAGACTGAGACTTCCAGACAGGATATCTACATACGTTTGTGTTTTAAACATATTAGTTGCCAGAGGGAATTTTGACTTGGTGTTTTCTGCCAATTCGTGCAGTGTTCGAACGGCTAGATATGGAGCACAGTTGACGCCAAAGGTAACGGTTTTCAATTTATAGTTGACTATTGGGGGATTTTCGGAAAATAAATCGCTGAAAATCTTAATCGTCGTTATGTACGACTATTTGTCTGTACATTTATTCGACGTTTCCGTTGAATACGTACTGTGCATGATGTGGCAAGTAAAATGAGTAGTATTTGCCATTGATGATTTTCTCGCATGGGCTTACTTCCTCCATGTGGTTCAAATGAAGGTATTCTTCCAACACACCATTATATTCTGGTTTCAACTCGCCTTTTTTAAGTAGGTTTTTTTCCATACTTTGAAACTGCTCTATTGCAGAGGTGCGAGAGTGAGCTAAGGCGATTGTGTTGGGAAATTGTTGTTTTAGTGGTAGTCGTACGACATACCAACCATTATCTGATCTAGTAGTTATGGCTTTGTAAAAATCATCACAATACTGATTTTTTGGGGTTGTAAATGAAATGGGGCGGAGTTCTTCTAACTCCCAAAATTTTTTCAATTGTTAATTGAGGTACTCGTTTGAGATTTCCTCAACTTGAGTTGTCATGGTGGTAACTTGTTCCGTGACTAGTCCACTCAGGATCCAACCGGAAATAGTATTTTGTGCCAATAGTGTGTTTGAAATTTTCTCAACACCCTTTAGTATTAACTGAGGTATGAGTTCGCTGCCTAATAGAATGTCTATTTGAGCGGGGGTGTTGCAGTTGGCATCTGCTTATTTGAGGTGTGAAATCTTTTCCCAATGCTTGCTTTTTATATAATAATTGGAAGCATATTTGTTAGCTGCGGTAAGACTATAGCTTCTGATTTAATTTTTCTATCCGCTTGGGGGGAAATTAGGGTAATGGGGCAGATTTTATTAGAGTTTTGAACTACTCTTCCGTCAATTCCTCTATTTTCAAAGTTGGCTTGTTTTGTTGGCAGTTGTAGCCTATTTTGTGCCCTAAGCGCTATGAAAGATCGTTGTGATCCTTGGTCTATTACGGCCCTAAGTTTAAATAGTCCTGCTCGGTGTTCGATGGAAACACCTGCTGTGGGTAGTAGTACCCTTATTTGGTTTTCGCTGTGTAGCGTTTGAGTTTTTAATGTCTTTGATCAGCATGGTGCTTCTTGGCAATTTTCGGGATTTAGCACTTCGGGATTTGCTGTTGCAACTAAACCCGTGGCTCTTTTTATATTTGCGCTGTTTGGGGGTGAGCTGGAAAAATTGTTATAATGACGCATAGAATTATGTCGTTTATGACGCATGTGACAAGCAATTTGTACCAAGTCTGTTTGTTTTTACAAACATTTTTTTGTCGATAATATTAAATATGCCCTCCATACATAGTTCGCATGAAGTTGTGGTTGCTGCTGGTTTGAGGTCTATTGAAGCTTCGATTTAAGTCTTGTTGAACGATTTTCGTTCTGACCATTTTTTTATCTATCCCTTTTCTACGATTTCGTATTGGGTAATTAAAAATTCTTTCATTTGTTGCCACGTTGGGCTTTTTTTTCGAGATGAGAGCGCTTGCTCCTACAAAAGTAACGATTTTTCTGGTAAAGCGGTGGTGCATATATTTACCAGTTTTGGGTCCAGCCCTCTGTGGGAATGTTTGTTGAAATGATTAATTGCAACACTGAACGCCATCTATAGTTAATATTTTGTACTTGTCAAAAACCTTTACTGTTGGCAACCTTACTCTGTAATCTATTATTGTCGTTTTATTTTGACAATATAATATATTCCGTCGATTTGCTCAGTAAAAAACAAAATATGTCAAAGCAAAAAAATCCTAATAACCAATTTCAGAGGAAAGGGCAACCCAAAGGGCCACGGTGCTTTGTATGTAACAGGTATGGTCACATGAGTAGGGATTGCTACTTTAAAGGCAAAACGAAGGTTCTGTCAAACAATGACAATTCAAATAACGGTTATTATGCTGCTTTTCCAGCTGCTGCTGCATTGGATGGGAGTTGCTGGTATGTCGATTCCGGAGCATCACTGCATATGTGCAATAACAAGAACTGGATGTATGATGTATCCCCATCAACTATCAACAATATTAAGGTTGCAGACAATAAAACAGTAGCAGTAAAAGGTAGTGGCAAGGTGGATTTTCAGATTAGAACCTCAGATGGCATAATACGGACAATACAGGTCAGTGATGTCTTATATGTACCCACACTGACAGTTAATTTACTTTCTGTAAGTCAAATGGTAAATAAAGGCTGTGAAGTGAAATTTGAGAGAGATAGTTGTCAGATATACCAAAATAATAAGTTAATATTGACAGCATTGCATCGCAAAAACATGTATATATTGAATAATGTTTCTGAAGCACCGGCATTGCTATCAACAGCAGATGAGCGAGATATAAATTTATGGCATCTAAGAATGGGCCATCTCAATTTCACAGACTTACAGAAGGTAACTAATAGTGCAGACGGGGTTGAATTATCAAAAAAGGTAATCAAATTTGCACAACTTGCTTAGAGGGAAAAATGAGTAGACAACCATTTAAAAATACTGGTACTAGGGCTTCAGAATTGCTCCAATTAATTCACTCAGATTTATGTGGCCCGATGGAGACAAGTTCTATTGGAGGTGCCAGATATTATGTTACGTTCATTGATGATTATAGTAGGAAAGTATCTGTCTATTTCATGAAGAGCAAGTCTGAAACTTTAGATAAGTTTGAAGAATTTAAAAATTTAGTAGAAAATGAAACCAATAAGAAAATAAAGACGTTACGCACAGATAAGGGAAAAGAATATGTAAACAAGGATTTTAAATTGTTTTTGTGTAAATCTGGCACATTAAGAGAGAGAGCTAGATGCCTAATTTTGAGTTCCAGATTACAGAAAATATTTTGGGCTGAGGCGGTCTCAACACCGGCATATATAACAAATCGTTCACCAACAAAAGCTTTGGACTACAAGACGCCATATGAATTGTGGACAGGTAAAAGACCAAACATAAATAACATGAAAATAATTGGTTGTCACGCAATGGTTCATGTACCAAAAGAAAGCAGACGAAAATGGGACTCGAAAGCTACTAAGATGATATTTGTGGGTTTTTGCGAATATACTAAAGGCTACAGATTGTATGATGAGAGTAAAATACAAATATACAAGATTTATTTTCTATTTTTATTTTATATCACACGATGCACCCTGTGCAAAGTGTTTCTCTATTTCTTATCATTCCGTACTTAAATTATTCGCTTTAACTATTGTACTATTCTTGTAAGTTCTTTCTTCTCCTTTGGATCGCCACAATAAACGGACGTGTTTTAAGTTTAGCCCTGCCTTTTATTGAACATAATTTTTGGTGCCTCCTGTGAGGACTAAGAACATTGCTAACTTTGAGACAACGGACTTGCAATTCTCAGTGGCAATTCATGCCTTGGTCATTAAATCTATTACCTCGGTGCTTCCAACAGCACAAATCTTTGGAAATCAGTATAAACACTTGGCTGGTCTGCAAATGGCAGACCCGCATTTTGGTACTCCAGGAAATATTGATCTTCTGCTAGGAGCTGACGTTTGGGGTCTCAGGGAGATAGTATCAAGGGTGGTCCTAACGAACCACATGCACAACGTACGAGTTTGGGTTGGGTTATTTTTGGGCCTGCATCAACATCTTCAGTAAATAAGTCAGGTTTGCGCTCATATATCGCTCAAATTTTGGAAGAGTCTCGTTTAGACGAGATTGTAAGCAGCTTTTAGAAGCTCGACGAAGGGTCTTATGCTGACGAGATTATTGATGATGAATGCGAGCGAATATTTTCAATGACTCACTCACGAACATGAGAAGGGCGTTACATGGTGCGCTTACTAATGCAAGCTAACGCATCACCCCTAGGCGACTCTTATGGCAGTGCCTTAAGACAATTCTATCGTTTGGAGGGTCGACTGGCCTCCGATGCACTATTACGTAACAAATATATTGCTTTCATGAAGGAGTATATCGACCTAGGGCACATGGAAGCTTTAGGTACATACAGTGATTCCCGTCGTATATATCACATTCCGCATCATGCCGTACTAGACAAGTTTCGTGCCGATTTTAATGCTTCATCACCAACGTCAAATGGTGTTTCTCTTAATGATATGCAACGTGTGGGTTCAACCATTCAGAATTCGTTGAACGATACCCTTTACCGTTTCCGAAGGTACGCAATTGCTCTCACAGCCGATGTGGAGAAGATGTTTCGCCAGGTTTTAGTAGCACCAAAGGATCGAGATCTCCAGCGTATCTTATGGCGCGAATCCCCGAACGAGCATATTAAAATATATCAGCTTACGACGGTGACTTATGGCATGGCATGTAGCCCTTACAATGCAGTGCGAGCGCTGCAGCAATGTGTTATCGATAATTATAGAGTGGTGAGCGACCATAAGCAAGCTGAGTCGGCGCGCACTGCCATTCTTTCTTCATTTTACGTAGACGACTTCCTCACGAGCTGTACTGACGTTAAGGAAACGGTCACCTTAGCCAAAAATGTATCCATGATTTTGACGGCTGGTTGTTTTAGGTTACGGAAGTGGAACTCAAATAGAGCCGCCGTTCTGGCGAAAATTGGCGAATCATCTTCTATACATGAATGCAATATTGACGTCCCTATAGCTACGGTGTTAGGGTTGCGTTGGGACCCGGTAAGTGATGAGTTGTTGTTTAATGTATCACTGAAACACTATGATGAATTGCCAACGAAGCGACGAGTTCTCAGTGACGTAGCCCAACTGTATGACCCCACTGGATTTCTGGCACCAGTCATTATATCGGGCAAAGTTTTTATACAGACTCTTTGGTCTGCGGGTATATCTTGGGATACCCCACTACCGAATGATCTGTGCAATATAATATACCTTCGCATCTTCAATTCGGTTGCAGCTCACCACCCGACGTTTCGATGGACAACATATTCCATTAACACAGTGGTTTAGTTCGATCAAACGACTAATCAGAACTACAGCTATAATACTTCGCTGATTACCAAAGCATCGCCGTCTCCGCCAACATCGTGTGACAACTCCAGAGATGGATACCGCGCTTGAATTGCTCATTCGTATTGATCAAGCGTCCGCGTTTCCGCAAGACTTACATTGCTTACGTGAAGGCACAAATTTATCAAGCTCTAGCCCACTACTACCATTTAACCCCTACTTGGATGATCATTGTATCATACGGGTAGGCAATCGCATTAATGGGTCAGAATTGGTCGAAGAACATCGTCATCCAACTATACTTCCAACGGTTAGCGATTTACTTAGGCTGCTGGTACACCAAACTCATATCGACACCCTTCACGGCGGTACACAGCTAATGCTACATACTTTACGCTACCGCTACTGGATCCTTAATGCAAGACAAGTTGTACGCAGTTAAATACATAAATGTGTGATTTGCAGACGACACCGTGGAGTTACCATTACCCAACAGATGGCCTCATTACCACGACATCGGGTCTGCGTATCTCGGCCATTTCTGGTGTCAGGTGTCGACTATTGCGGTCCTTTTTCACTGCGCATTGGTACTAAAAGATCTCGCAGTAGAGTGAAAACTTATCTATCAGTTTTCGTATGTATGGCTACCAAAGCTGTGCACATCGAGTTGGTGGATGACTTGTCATCAATGGCGTTTATATACGCTTTCACGCGTATGTTGGAGACATTGTCCTAGTCAGACATGAAAATCTTTCCCCAACACATTGGCGACTGGGTCGCATAACAGAGGTTCATCCGCGCAGGGATGGCCTGGTACGCAACGCAACATTGGTTACCTCTTATGGAGTGTGCACCCGGGCAGTGCAGAAACTGTGCTTACTCTTACAACCCGACGATTTCGAAACAGTAGCTTCGACCGGGCAGGATGTTTAAGATTTATTTTCTATTTTTATTTTATATCACACGATGCACCCTGTGCAAAGTGTTTCTCTATTTCTTATCATTCCGTACTTAAATTATTCGCTTTAACTATTGTACTGTTCTTGTATGTTCTTTCTTCTCCTTTGGATCGCCGCAATAAACGGACGTATTTTAAGTTTAGCCCTGCCTTTTATTGAACAACAAGAGTAGAGATGTTGTTTTCTTGGAACACACAGCTAGGAATAATTGTGTAATTATGCCACTTATTTCGTTGCAAGAACAGGAAACAACAGCCAAACAAGAATCTGATACCGATACTTTAGTAAATGAAAGTTCAGAAGAGGAACAATTGTATGATACCAGCAGTGATATGTCAAATTCAGAAAGAGATAATGACCCAGATTACACACCGGAAAGACATGATGACGATTCTATACCATTAAGAAATATAGCTCTGAGGCCAAGGAATATCAAACCCAAACCTACTAATTATTTTTGTTATAAAGAGAAACCAACATGTTCATCAGCATTATTAAAGGAACCAGAGACTGTGGAAGATGCTCTATCAAGCCCAAAAGCAAAAGAGTGGAAAGAAGCTATGGATAGCGAGTATGAATCGCTTCTTCAGAATAATACATGGACATTGGTAACTCTACCTGAAGACAAAAGAATAATCCCTTGCAAATGGGTTTACAAAATGAAAATAGATGCAAATGGTGAAGTTGTACGATACAAAGCAAGATTAGTAATAAAAGGATTCAGACAGAGGAAAGGAACTGAATATAATGAAATTTTTGCTCCAGTAGTACGGCACACTTCAATAAGATTATTGTTTGCACTAGCTGTAAAAGAAAATTTATATATAGATCAAATGGATGCAGTTACAGCATTTTTGCAGGGAGATATAGATGCTGAAATATATATGAATCCACCACCTGGCTATGAACACGGACAAGAAGTTTGCAGATTAAATAAGTCTATTTATGGCTTAAAACAGGCGAGTCGCCAATGGAATTTAAAACTTACTTCTGTTCTCAAACAGTTAGGATTGGAAAGTACGTCTGTTGATCCATGTATTTACTACAAAAATGATAATGGAAACATCATCTTTATATTGATCTATGTTGATGATTTATTAATTTTTTATAATAATGAAGAGAAAGGTAAAGAGATCAAGCTACAACTTAAAAGTAAATTTGAAATGAAATCACTTGGACCTGTCAATTATTTTATTGGCTGGAGGATAAGTCAAAACGTGGCCAGAGACCAAATTTATATTGATCAGACTGCTTATATAGAAAAAATCCTACAGAGATTCAATATGACAGATTGTAATCCAGTCCATTCGCCCTGTGATCTTAGTTCCAAATTGATCAGCACAGGAGATGAAAATAATATTATTAGTAATGCGCCTTATCAAGAAGCTATTGGAAGTTTAATTTACTTATCACAAGGAACCAGACCAGATATTTGTTTTGTTGTAAACAAATTGAGTAGTTTCAACAACAAACCAGAAACACAACACTGGTTGGCAGTAAAAAGAGTGCTACGCTACTTAAAAGGAACTACCGACAAGCAATTAGAAACAGTGGTTTGCAGTTTTATATATTCTTCACTTGTTTCTTTTTGAATCTTAGGCAAGTTCATTAGTATCGTTACTCGCTTATCGACCAATATTCTTTCATTTTTATATATGTAGATTTAGAAGCTTCCCAAGCCAAATTAAAATTATCGACATTTAGTGCGAACTATTATTATATTACTATTACGCCTGCTTGACCTTTTGTTTTGTATCGGAGGTGATACAATTTTTGTGCATTTGATAATTTTGGGTGATTTATGTAAACGGCTGTAAACATGTTCCAGAAGGACGGCCATTGTTCAACACCATGAAATATTTCTGTGCCACATGCGGGCACCTTGAGATGGACTTGCCTTTGCCTCTTGACTTTGTAGTTGTGGCAGCTCTACTCTCGGATGTGGAGTAGGTACAATAGCCTTTATTAGTTTTAATTGATCGGAGATCATAGCTTGTAGCTTCATACTGGTCTAAGCAGTTTTTATAATTGACGAAAGCCGAATTTTTAAAATTTTGGGGTAGATCTGATGGCTCTGTTTCTACTATGGTGTCATGAGCCGCTTGGAGACGTGTCCAAAAATTCTCGAGATATTTAATTTTGATATCTAGTACCGATTCAGAGCAGTCTTGAATCTGTGAAGATGAAAATCTAGTGCAGTATCTTATTAACCTGTCACTTTCTAAAATAAAATTTAGCCACGTGTAGCTCCTGCAGGTGTATTGTGCTTTTCATTATCATTCATTATTCGGTTTATATTTGAAGTTTCAATGAATTTTTTTTTTTTTGTGTTCGTGTAAATTGTAGTTACTTGCGATATGATGTTGTTGAGGTTTTATTTTGAATGTACACTTTTGGTTTTGTATGCAATCCTGCTTGTTTTTTTTGCCAAAGTACAAGGAGTATTGCTGGATGATTGCCAATGCGGACTTTGAAAATGTGTATATATGTATATATAATATATTAAACCGAACTGTTTTAGGATTTTCTTGAACCCGAAAAATTTGGTAACCGTAATAAACTGGTAATCGGATTTGATATTACAGCTATTATATATATATATAAATCTGTAATTTTTTACATACATATACAAGTATGCATGATATATTAGGAGTAATTGAATTGAATACGCTCAATTTGGTTTTGTAAGGTATAATGTGGTGTGTTTTTTTTAAATTCCTTTGCTTCTATATCCACCGGCTGGGCTCATTGTCAGTGTTGTTGCATTTACGTGGGTTTATTCGCGCCCGTTTAAGTTGTTTGCAATATGTATGTTTTGTAGTTAGGTGTTTTAGTTTTCCGCGCCCGATTAGTGTTTATTGTTTTTTTTGTGTTTTTTACGGCATTTGTTAGGCCTTTGTGTTAGATTATTGGTGTATTTTTATGCTTTGAAGTTGGCTTTTTACTTTTTTAAATATGTATATATGTAGCAAAGCATGTACATATATTTTTTTCGTTTGTACTTTATTGTTTTAATAGCTTAAATATACATATTTATATATGTTTTTTATACATATTTATATATGTTTTTTATACATATTTATATATGTTTTTTATACATATTTATATATTTTTTGTCACCGCATTTGTTTTTGGTAAATATATGTATTTATTAGTTTGCACCGCACTTTTGGTTTTTGTCACAGCACCTTAACCTTGTCGTTAATTTATATATGTATGTTTACATTTACTTTTTTTGGTTCACTGCACATGTGTATATGTAACTCATTTTTAACATCTTTTTTTATATGTACTTTGGTGTAACCGCACTTCTTCTCACTGATTATTTGTTATTTATATATATATGTTTTTTGTATGTTAATAACCCACAGTGCCTTTCTGTGAGGCTCAAAGGACCATGTACAAATAGGTAAGCGCGTGTCACTGTTAAGTTTTGAGGTAGCACTTACACCCGCGGTTAATGTTATAAAAATGTATGTCAGTGAAAATGCAATTAATTTCGGATACGAATTAAAATGATACTTTAATTTTATAAGAAGTTATTAAAGTTAAAATTAAAATTATTGCGGATAAAATGGTATGCGTAATGCGGGTCCAATGGTAAGCGAAGCGATATGACAATTCAATTACGCCAATGACCGGATTCTTATACGGCGAATTAAAAAAGACAAACGCTTGCGGAGCGATGTCGATCAGAGCTAACTCAGATGGTGGTCGAAACGAAAGAAAAGAGTTGCGCGCAGAATCGTTATTTTTTCGAATGAGGTGAAAAAGCTGCGCGGACCATCCCTTTTGTTAGCTGGTGATGTACACGCGCGGTGCTGTGGTGTTTTGTATCGTCCTGTGTGGTGTCATATGGTGTGGTGTATTGGTGAATATGTGGTGGTTATTATTAGGGTGCGCCAGTTTCTCCCGAGTAGAGTGGTGTGGTTATTTAATGAGGCTTAGCTCAATTAAACGGATTTGATGTTGACGTAAATTTGTATTCTATCATTCGTTTCTCTTTTACGCATATAGGGGACTCATATAGTCTCAGAGTTATTAGTCATAAATAACAAGTATAATAACATAGCCCTTCCATGTTCGGATGTAACCGAACATTTTACACTCTTGCAACTTGCAAGGATAACAGCCGGCGGAATAATTATAGGTGTTGGCAAAACTATATATTAAACAATTAAGGAAGGGCTAAGTTCGGATGCAACCGAATATTTCATAATCTTGCAACTTGCAGGGATCAAAGTCGGGGAATACCTTCAGGTCTTAGCAAAACGTCATATTAATAAATGTTGCGAAAGAATGCAACATTCATTACAATAGAATTTGGTATTTTATTAAGTTATATTACATGTCACAGACTCAGTTAGTTGTATAACTATATTTTACTTTCCGTCAACGAATATTATATTTAATCATCCTCAAATGAATTATTTCTGACATAAACTTTAACAAAAGGCTAAATTTAATATGTTGAGTTGATGTGCAAAACGTCAACCAGAAGATCGGAATTGATGATATTAGGGCATACCTCTATCTTTATTTTATCTAATCTAATCTAATATATATACATACGTGTGCATAAATTAATGCAGATGAGAGTTGAGTGACCGAACATATGTATATGACATAAAAGTGAAAAAGCGGCAAAACATATTAAATGTGTCTAAACACATAAAATAAAAATAACTTAAAAAACAACAAAAATATACAAAAAAAAAACAAGGGAGGGCTAAGTTTGGATGTAACCGAACATTTTATACTCTCGCAAAGTCAAATGGTATACTCGTTTTAGATTTCTTTGTGAATCTTGCCGCCATGTTCTATGTTGATCGATATTTTCGGTAAAAAGTCAACTATAGGCACTGGGGTCCACATATTAAGTACCTAGGGGATTGAACAGTTTTGGTTATAGGGTTTTGGTTAGGAAGCATACTTTAAACGCATTATCCACGCAAAGTTTTACCCCGATACAATCATTGTTGCTTGATTTGCATACTGGAAAGTGAAAGAATCAAATGGAATTTAAAATGGTGTTAAATGGGAAATAGGAGTGGTTGTAGTTCGATAACCTTTATTGTTGAATTGTATTTGAGAATGTGGGTAACTATTCTGAATGCATGGACGAGTGTACGTGCAATTGGATACATGTTTACTAAGCATCGGGTGTTTTTTCCAATCAGGCTAGAATAATTTCGTAATCGGAATATCGATATGTGCACTGTGGATACTTATTTGGCACTACTACATAGCTCAATTCGAACTGGTGCGCAGTATGGATTTTCTGAGGCGTCGGGGAAGCAGTTTGGTTTGAATTGGTAAGGAGGGAATAGTTCGCTCAACGTGGTATTTATATCTGCGAAATTGCTGTTAAATTGTGTGCCAACTGGGATCAGTTTTCTAAGCCAATATTTTTCGCTTGTTCGTCCCAGTTGGTTTCGTCTAGCCATAATTCTTGTATCAGGATTTTCGCTTGTATCATAGTAGGCGTACGGGGTCGAAAAGTTTTGCCACAGAGCATAAAATTTGGCGTTTTGTTATGGCGGATAATACCGATATTGACTCTGTAATGTATGAAAACTGGTCACATATCGCATTCCATTGGATCACCAGAGTTTTTGTTGTACTTTCCTATTCGAATTTAAGGAAATTAGTATATAATAAATTTTAATTTGGTATGTCCTTTAAGATATTAGGGTGGTTCGCCGTTATTTTTTCAACGGAAACCCCGCGGTTTTGAGGGCTTGACCCACTTGTGATAGTGACTCGTATGCTTGTGGAAGACTGTGACTTCCAGACAGGATATCTACATACGTTTGTGTTTTAAACACCTGAATTGCCAGAGGAAATTCTGACTTGGTGTTTTCTGCCAATTCGTGCAGTGTTCGAATGGCTAGATATGGAGCACAGTTGACGCCAAAGGTAACGGTTTTCAATTTATAGTCGCGTAGGGAACTATTGGGGGATTTTCGGAAAATAAATCGATGAAAATCTTAATCGTCGTTATGTACGACTATTTGTCTGTACATTTTTTCGACGTTTCCGTTGAATACGTATTTGAATAAACGCAAAATTTAAAATTAGTAGCACTAAATCTGGTTGGAGTGTGGGTCCCGTAAATAGGATATCATTTAGGGAGTTCCCCGAGCTAGTGGATCTTGAGGCATTGAAGACAACTCTTACTTTAGTTGCTTTTTGTCTGGTTTTACTACTGCATGATGTGGCAAGTAAAATGAGTAGTATTTGCCATTGATGATTTTCTCGCATGGGCTTACTTCCTCCATGTGGTCCAAATGGAGGTATTCTGCCAACACACTATCATATTCAGGTTTAAGCTCGCCTTTTTATACTCTCGCAACCTGTTGCTACAGAGTATAATAGTTTTGTTCGCCTAACGGTTGTTTGTATCACCTAAAACTAATCGAGTTAGATATAGGGTTATATATATATAAATGATCAGGATGAAGAGACGAGTTGAAATCCGGGTGACTGTCTGTCCGTCCGTCCGTCTGTCCGTCCGTGCAAGCTGTAACTTGAGTAAAAATTGAGACATCTTTATGAAACTTAGTAGACATATTTCTGGGTACCGTGAGACGGTTGGTATTGCAGATGGGCGTAATCGGACCACTGCCACGCCCACAAAACGCCATTAATCAAAAACAAATAAATTACCATAACTAAGCTCCGCAATAAGATATAAGACTGTTATTTGGTACACAGGATCACATTAGGGAAGGGCATCTGCAGTTAAAATTTTTTTTAAAAAGTAGGCGTGGTCCCGCCTCTAATAGGTTTAATGTGCATATCTCCTAAACCGCTAATGTTATAAAAGCAAAATTCACTGGAACCAAATTTTTTTAAAAGCTCTACCCACAGTGTGAAAATAGTTGAAATCGGGTGGCAACTCCGCCCACTCCCCATATAACGGTACTGTTAAAAACTACTAAAAGCGCGATAAATCAAGCACTAAACACGCCAGAGACATTAAATTTTATCTCTGGGATGGTATGAGACGACTTTATAAGAACCGCGTTCAAAATTAGACAGTGGGCGTGACACCGCCCACTTTTAGGTGAAAACCCATATCTTGGGATGTTTTCAACCGATTTCATCCAAATTTGGTACATGACATTCTTTTAATATTTCTATGTTATGGTGCGAAAATGGGCGAAATCGGATTACAACCACGCTTATTTTCCATATAACACCATTTTAAATTCCATCTGATTCTTTCACTTTCCACTATGCATATCAAGCAACAATGATTATATCGGGGTAAAAATTTGGGTGAATAATATGTTTAAAGTATGCCACCTTGTGACCCAAAAATTGTCTAAATCGAACCAAAACTGTTCAAGCCCTCTTTTAATATTTCTATGTTATGGTGCGAAAATGGGCGAAATCGGATTACAACCACGCCTATTTTCCATATGACACCATTTTAAATTCCACTTGATTCTTTCACTTTCCACTATGCAAATCAAGCATCAATGATTATATCGGCGTAAAACTTTGCGTGAATAATACGTTTAAAGTATGCCACCTTGTGACCAAAAATTCTCTAAATCGAACCAAAACTGTTCAAGCCCCTAGGTACTGAATATGTGGACCCCAGTACCTATAGTTGACTTTTTACCGTAAATATCGGCCATTGTGTAAGATATATAATTGAAATTCGTATAATAGAATAAATAAATGAAACTATCGATAATATTATGTCTTTGTTTCAAAAATGTGTTGAATCGGATCAATAGTTCTTGTAGCCCTCATATGTATATCTAATATAAATATTTTTAAACTTCAGCGTGACTTTATACTGCATATGTGAGTTATCTCAATGAAAATGAGAGAGCGTGTTTTACTCATAACAAGATCACATCGGGTGAAAATTTTCCTTAGCCCCCATGTAACTAATATCAAGATTTTCGAACATTCGTCTGACTTTACTCCATTTGATTGGTAACGGTATGTGAGGTACCTTAATGAAACAGTGGGAGCATTTTATTCGTCTGTGGCATGTTAGTAGTATGTGGTATTGGAAAAAATTAATTAATCTAACCAGTTTTATGCCGAATATGTCGGTTAGTGAGTATTAATATTTTTTTTTTATATATAAAATTGCTTCAAAATATGTTCTCGAGTATAGCTGAGCAATGTCAAAATTAATATATAATATTTCTCTATCCCCAATATATATATGATTTCCGTCTTTCCACCTGACTTTACACCGTTCCGGTTGATCAACGTGATATTTTAACGAAATTAAGTGGAAAAGATTTCTTTCAAATTATGTGGTTTGACGCTGCACTAGAATGAAATTAGTATATACTAAGTCTAAACCTCTCACTTTCATATAATAAATTCCGATTCTCTGGTTGACGTTTGCCACCTAAGCTTATAATACAAAATTTAGCCACTTTGGTGGAGTTAATATCACATTCATACTTATGTATATCTCACTTTAAGCAATAAAACTGAGTCTAAGAAGATACCAAATTTGATTGTAATTTAATCACGATATCATTTAATAATGTATGTTTAATTCAACATTTTTTAATATACGGTTTGGAGGAATTTTCTGGTCTTTGATTTTCCCAGCTCACATTTACTACTTATGGTATAATTTTTTTCGTCAATTTGATAATTTAATGAAATTAAATGGACAGTTTTTCTTAAAAATAATGTATATCGCTGCATATGAATGAAATTGGTCTAGACTTTGCTTAAACCTTATAACCCTAATATACTGATTTCCGCTCCTCTGGTACAACAGCAACCTCATATACCCCACATATTAAATCTAACCCCTTTGGTTCAGTTTATATCACATATACCATGTTTGAGTGAAATAGCTTCTTTTTATAAAAGTTAACATTTCGGAGAAAAAAATAGTATTGACACAAAATAGATCTATGATCAACAAGTTAATAAGATACCAACTAATAATCGAGTAATGAATGTTGAATTCTTTCGCAACATTTTTATACTTTCGCAACATGTTCCAACAGAGTATAGTTTTGTTCACCAAAGAGTTGTTTGCATCACCTAAAGTGATAGATATAGATTTCTATATACATATATTTCTTCTAATATTTGGTGATAATCAGTGGTTAGGTATATTTTCTCAGCCATCATGTTGAACTTATTATAAATTATACCAGACAACAATGCTAAAAAAGTTTCTTAGAGTGCTGGACTTTGTATAGAGCAAAAAAATCTTTCTAAAAAAAATTGCATGAAATAAATATTAGTAATGTAGTATCAAAAGGGCTAAAGACCCTTTTTATGTGGTTATAGATAAACTGCGACCCCATCGGTTTACATGCTATTGTCTATTATTTCAGTTTTGCGACACATTTTAATATGAAGGTCATGAGGTGAACTGTAAACTCAAGAAAATTACATTTTTACCTAGCGCCGTTGGCAGCTTATGAAAGGTTTAGATATTAAGACAGAAAGAAGAAAATCTACATACCTGCTCTACATATGTGTATACCATACTTAATTATATGTAAGTTATTGTTAATTTGGCCTTCATGGGTAGACCCTTCAAAATAGGTACCATAGATCCCCCTGTTTTAGAAAGCGTTTAACAAAAGTAATTTACGGAGGGGTTTTCCGAGAACTTAATTTCAATATAATGAAATAAACTACTAATTTATAAAATATAAATATAACTAAATATTATGTATTATTATGTTAGTGAACAGCTAAGTAATATATAGGTATACAAAAGTACGTAAGCTGTACCAACATGTTGCAAGAGTATAATAAATATCAGTACACTGTGTTTGTAGTTTCAGTTTCACTAGATGTCTTTACCAGCAAAGTGCTTTATTCAAACTAATTTTAGTGTATTAGTTATATAGTGTTTAAAGTATTATTATATACAGTGACGAGCAAAACCGTATTATATACAGTGGCGAGCAAACACATATACATATGTGCACCAGTATACCATAGTACCTATACACGGAACAGGAAAGGAGTCATAGCAAGGACTTACAGTAAAAGAGAGCAGCACCTAGGATCCAACTTTTAACACCCGGACGGACTGAATTATATAAGTATTATCTATAAGTATTTTATATATTAATCCAATTATTATTAATTAATTACGCCTAGATTAAGTAGAAAATCTATATTACTAAGTCGTCTTCAGAATAGAAGACGTATGAGAGTTCTTCGTGCAAACTCTTTATATAGAGATAGTGAGCAGTCACAAAATACTGTAAGTCACGCTAATGGTAGATTAGATTCCGATGTACGTCTGTCCAAACAAATTATCAATACAAATCAACATAGAACCAGGCGGGAAAATCCGCAAATTCGCTCTGAAGAGCAAATAAGAGATACTCGAGGCCATAGGTCTCGGCGTGAAGACCCCGAGGTTCGATCTGTTGAGCAAGTTGCAAATACTGTTCAACATAGAACATGGCGGCAAGATCCACAAATTCGCTCTGAAGAGCAAATAAGAAATACTCGAGGTCATAGATCTCGGCGTGAAGACCCCGAGGTTCGATCTGTTGAGCAAGTTGCAAATACTGTTCAACATAGAACAAGGCGGCAAGATCCACAAATTCGCTCTGAAGAGCAAATAAGAGATACTCGAGGTCATAGGTCTCGGCGTGAAGACCCCGAGGTTCGATCTGTTGAGCAAGTTGCAAATACTGTTCAACATAGAACAAGGCGGCTATCCCCAAATTCGCTCTAAAGAGCAAATAAGAAATACTCGGGGTCATAGGTCTCGGCGTGAAGACCCCGAGGTTCGACCCGTTGAGCAAATTGCAAATACTGTTCAACATAGAACAAGGCGGCAAGATCCGCAAATTCGCTCTGAAGAGCAAATAAGGGATACTCGAGGTCATAGGTGTCGGCGTGAAGACCCCGAGGTTCGATCTGTTGAGGAAGTTGCAAATACTGTTCAACATAGAACAAGGCGGCAAGATCCCCAAATTCGCTCTGAAGAGCAAATAAGAAATACTCGAGGTTATAGATCTCGTCGAGAAAATCCTGAGGTACGTTGGGATGAACAAAGTAGGAACACTAGGGATCAGAGAGAACTTCGCGCAAGAAATCCTGAGTATAGGAATTTAGAGCGCATTCGTGATCAAATGCAAAGGGAACATGCAAGAAGAAATCCTGAAATAAGGAGAGAGAAGCGTGTTAGAGAAACACAACGTCGGCAGCTTAGTAGAAGGGGTATGGGGGAAGAAATTTTGAATCAGAGACGTCTTAGACAAGGTCAAGTTCGCCTTCGTAGAGATAACCCACTCAATAGACAAATTGAAAACCAAAGGCAGTTCCAACGAATCCGATTAACGAGAGAAAACAATGTTATAGAAACTGATAATAGTGGCAATTTAACAGATTTCAAAAACATTTATTTCCAAAGTATAAATAAGGGCCCTACTGAAATATGTATTTGCTGTGGCGGCTTATGGTTTTCACACCAAGTTCGAAAATTAAATTTCGGTATTATTTCGCAAGGTCACCCGAATGCTGCATCCGCCTTCTTTTTAATGCAAAAATTTCCTTCAGAAGATGGAAATTACAATTTTTGTGCTACTTGCAAAAATGCGATTGTTAAAAAGAACGTTCCAAAAATATGTTTAGCTAACGGTCTAGACTTTCCTGAAATACCGGATTGTTTGAAAGGCTTAACCCCAATTGAAGAACGTCTCATAATACCTCGTTCTCTCAAAGGTGCTGTTGTTGTTATACCAATTTCTGTTAACAATATTGTGACATCTTTACCGAGGTCCTTTGATGAGGCTCATGTTATACAAATTCACTTAAGAAGGCGTTTGAAATACAATCATGATTACATGATCGATACCATACGCCCCGCAAAGATTATGGAAGCTTTGCAGTTCTTAGTGAATACCCCTCTGTATCGTGAGCACAATATACATATTAATGAAAACTGGATTTCAGAATTTAATAACCAAGAAGAAGTTCCGTTTGTTGCATCTGCAGAGGATTACCGATTGGTTCAATATTTTCATGCGGCGCAAACTTCTCATGATAATCCCTCAGGTAATAATATTCTCACGGCTCTTTTGCCTTCAAAGCTAAATCCAGGCGGTCAAGAAACTCTTTTGGACAATATTCCTGTAGAAAACTTAGACTATAACCGTTTAGTTATAGCGCTAGGTGAAGGACAAAGACCAATTGACATAATTCAAGATAATAATTCAGAAGAGTTGTCATTTGGAACAATACGTACGTGGTATACGTTGGGCAGAAGCGTACATGCTCTGAAACGTATAGCAAGATAATACGTTCTGAAATTCGCCGTTTTGTCAGAAGAGCGTATACCATTCCAAAGTTGTTCTATGATTCCAAAAAATGTAAACTGCTACAAATTACGAGTTATGGCCCAAAATCTATTAAACGAAAAACTTGTTCAAAACTTGATTCAACACGATGATGGTTACAAGGTTTTGAAAGGCGTTAGATCCTCACCTGCGCACTGGGAAGCTGAGAAGAAAAAGGCAATCGCTATGATTTGCCAATTTGGGCTTCCAACCTTCTTTATCACTTTATCGGCTGCAGAATCTCAGTGGGTTGAGCTTTTGGTCATCCTCTCTAAAACTGTTGATTCTAAAGATATTTCGGAAGAGGAAGCCAACAGTTTAACAACCCAAGATAGATATCGCTTAATTCGGTCAGACGCGCTTACTTGTGCTAGATATTTTGACTACCGCTATCGACAAATTCTTAAGCTTTTTAAAGATAATGCCGGCATTTTTGGAGAGCATTTTGTCACAAATTTCTGCTGAAGAGTGGAGTTTCAACAGAGAGGTTCCCCGCATGTACACGGCATGTATTGGCTTAATAATCCGCCCAGGATCAACCTTCAAGATCCTCAGGCATTCCCTGATATCGTTAGTTTTATTGACAATTATATTTCTACAGTTATCCACTTAGAAAATTATTTGGGTTATCAAAAGCATAACCACAGTCGGTCTTGTACTAGGGAAATAAGAGGACAACAGCTTTGTCGTTTTGGTATACCATATCCACCAATGCCTTTAACGCAAATACTGTTACGTCTTACAGAAAACTTTTTCAAAATTTAAAACCTTTTAAATTCAAATATGACTACAGAAGACATTTCTAATTTAAGAGATTTTGAACATTTCCAGTCTGATAGTAGAATAAATATGTTTTTTGATGACTGTTTGTTAGCCCTTAGATGAAGTTTAACAAAACCCAAAATTTTTCTAAAAAGAAAATTACAGGATCGTTTTATAAACGCTTATAATCCTCTGATTTTGGAACTCCATAGAGCAAATATGAATATCCAATATATACTGGATGCATATGCTTGCTGTTCATATATAAATAATTATATTAACAAGTCTAACAGGGGAATTTCTAGGCTCTTAAATGAAGCTATATCAGAGGTAAATGCTGGAAATTATACTATTAACCAAACACTTAAACATATAGGTCACAAATTTATATCAGGCACAGAAATATCTGCACAAGAAGCAGTGTATTGCTGCATTGGGTTCCATCTTTCGGAAGCAAGTAATGCAGAAATATTTATAAATACCTCTTGACCTGAGGAACGTGTTCGAATGGTAAAACCTAGAGCGGAACTTCAGAATCTTACTTCAGGTTCTACTGAAATATTCGTAACCGGTATTTTAGACCGTTATGTTCAAAGATCCGATCAGTTAGAAACTCTTTGTTTAGCTGATTTTGCATCTAGGTATAAATATTTTAAATCTAGTCGAAGAGCACAAGATAGTGATCATGAAGAAGAAAAGAGGGAAGACGATAATTTACCAGAAAGCGGGGTTGTCATGCCTCTTAAAGACGGTAGCGGTTTTGTGAAAAAGCGTACCAAACCTTGTATTATTCGGTATAGAAGGTTTAACCCAGATTTGGCCAGAGTTGAGTATTTCCGCAAATGTTAATGCTTTACTATCCTTGGCGGAATGAACAGCAAGATCTCATTGAAAACGATAATGAGCAGACTTGCATAACACATCGTATTATAATTGAGGAAAATCAAAGAAAATATGATGTTTTTGAGCAAAGAGAACTTGAAAATGTTCTAGAAAGTCTTTATAATGAAATAGACTTGGTCGAAGGTGCTCAAAATGAACTACCTATCGTGGAAAATGAGTTCAGAATGTTGGCACTTCCAGAAATAAACCCAAACATAAATTTGCTGGACTTGCATGGCGAAGATTCAACAGATAATGGCACTGAATCTGATTGCAATATTAGACTTATTAAACTACCCCCTTTAATTCCAGTTGAGGAATTATTTTCTTTAGTTCAAAGTCTAAATACTAAGCAAAGAACATATTTGAAACATTTGATGACCCACCTAAAAACAAATCTCCCATTTTATGAGTTCATTGGCGGCGGTGCAGGTGTAGGAAAGAGTCGTTTGATATCTGCTCTTAACCATCGTTACAATTCTACACATTGATCCAATCCAAGTTCTTAAAAGTTGTTCTTTGCGCACCTACGGGTAAAGCAGCATTCGGAATAGGTGGAATGACCCTTCATTCAATATTCTCTTTACCTGTTAATCAGTTGAATAGAGAGTTGAGGCCACTTAGCAATTACACAGTTAATTCATTGTATTCCAGACTTATCGATTTAAAATTAATCATAATTGATGAAATATCGATGGTAGGTGCTCGTATGTTTAGCTCTGTTGATGCGAGATTAAAACAAATTTTCAAAACAGACAGCCCCTTCGGTGGTATACCGATCATAGTGTTTGGTGATTTGAAGCAACTCTCACCTGTTGGAGATAGGTGGATATTCTCTCCTAATCCCAATGATGCATACAGCACTTTAGTTAGTTCCCCTTTGTGGCAGTTATTTAAATACTTTGAATTAACAGATATAATGAGACAACGGGAGGATCAGGCCTTTGCAATTTCATTAAATCATATGGCATCTGGTACTATGACAAATGAGGACATATCACTCATTGAAACTCGAGTAGTTAATTTCGAAGAAGTTCCCGATGACGCCATACATTTATTTTGGTCCAATGAAGAGACAAATAATTTCAATGCCCTTAAGCTCAGTCGAATCCCAACAGAAGCTTTCCTTTCAACTGCAAAAGACTCAGTTAAAGGAATTGGTATAAATGAAAATGATAATATTTTGGAAAGAGTTAAACTTTTCAAAACTTCAGAAACGCAGGGACTGCTCTATGAATTGACACTAAAAACCTCTGCCAAATATATGATTACAGTGAACATAAACACGTGTGATGGCTTGGTTAATGGGACAGCTGGACAACTTATGCAAATTGATTTCCATTGTTCTTTTCCAACAAATCTGTGGATTAAATTTTTGGAACCTTCTGTTGGTTTGATAGCACGATCAAAAAAGCCTCATCCTCTAGAAAGTTCTTGGACACCAATTGAAAAAGTTCTAAAATCTTTTCAATATAAAAGAAATGAACAAATTTCAATTGAAAGAAAACAGTTTCCAGTTGTTCCGGCTGAGGGAATAACTATTCATAAAAGTCATGTGGCACCCTGATGACTTTAATAAAGTTGTAGTTCATACTCGACCCAGAATGCCTAGAGCTTCAATATATGTCGCTTGTAGTCGAGCTACTTCTGCAGAAGGTCTATTCATCATAGGAAATTTTATTCCTCCTAACAAATTTTCTGAATCGGATCCCGTATTTAGGGAACTGAGGGAATTGAACACAAATAAAGCTTTGACAACAAGTTTCAATTTTATGATTTCCTGAACATCAGGACATCAAATTTTATTCCATAATGTTCAGAGTCTTCACGCTCACATTAATGATATAAAAAGCGACTGTTTGATGCTATCTTCAGATATTTTATGTTTTGTAGAAACTTGGAGTTATCTTTGCGAAAGTTTTGATATACCAGGATTTACTCCAATTAACGATCTGAGGATAGATAGCACGGAAAGAACCAACAGAAATAAACGGGGCATTATAATATATGCAAAGCATAGTATTGCTTGCTCTATAGAATCAAAGGCTGTAAAGAAAATTTATTCAGGCCGCAAAGTTTTAGAAGCGGTTTTGTTTAAATGTTTCAATATTAATATTCTGGTTCTATATAGAAATTCAGCTTTCTCTGTTAGACAATTAATTGTAGAACTTCAGGAAGTCCTTACTTCTGAGTTAGGCAATCAAAATGTGTTAATTGTTGGAGATTTTAACATTTGTTTAATGTCTACAGGGACTGCAATAAGAAATCTGCTCCAAGAAAAAAAATTTAGTTCCCTGCTTGGTGCAGAATATTAAACTACACCTGCCGGTACACAAATTGATTGGGCATTTTCAAACATGGATCCTTCCCGTGTAAATGCAATTACTTTTGAGACAGTACACAGCTATCATTACAGTATTTGTGTCTCTATTTCGAACTAAAGTTTTCAGACTTAGTGCAATAGTTCTTCATTTTTTTTTCCAAATATAATCGAATTGGAATTTTGACAGTAGTTTTTAAGACAATTTTAAGAAAAATATGTAAATAATCTAATTAAGAAAATTTAAATTATATATATAATTTGTTATTATATATGACATTATTGTATAAATATATGATAGAAATTAAATAGTATAAGGAAAAAAGAAATATAATTTGGATATATGTAAAAGAATCTCTACAAAAATGTATGTTTAATATTGTAAATATTATATACAAATTAATATAATAATATTATATAATTTTTAAAGTTGTTAATATTTATTATTTTTAAGCTAAACATGTATAATAATATCGATATAATTAATAAAAAATGTTATTCATTGTCCAAAAACGATTTCTTTTCATACTTCTCAATACAGTTGTAATGCATTCTATATAAAATCAATTATAAGCGTATACAAAAAGCACCAGAACAATTTCTCATAATTTGAGTAAATTTAGTTTACAAATTGCTCTAATTATTTTCACTGTGAGTGAAAAGTAAATAACTAAGGCAACAGTTCCTACTTCTAATTATTAAAATATATAAAGAAGTCTCAAACGAATATACCATCTAACTTTGCGAGAGTATAAAATGTTCGGTTACATCCGAACTTAACCCTTCCTTACTTGTTATAAAAAAGTATAAAGTATATCTAATATTATATGTAACCGCACTTCTTCTCACTGATTATTTGTTATTTATATATTCTATATATTTTTTTATTTGTATGTTAATAACCCACAGTGCCTTTCTGTGAGGCTCAAAGGACCATGTACAAATAGGTAAGCGCGTTTCACTGTTAAGTTTTAAGGTAGCACTAACACCCGCGGTTAATGTTATAAAAATGTATGTCAGTGAAAATGCAATTAATTTCGGATACGAATTAAAATGATACTTTAATTTTATAAGAAGTTATTAAAGTTAAAATTAAAATTATTGCGGATAAACGGGTCCAATGGTAAGCGAAGCGATATGACAATTCAATTACGCCAATGACCGGATTCTTATTCGGCGAATTAAAAAAGACAAACGCTTGCGGAGCGATGTCGATCAGAGCTAACTCAGATGGTGGTCGAAACGAAAGAAAAGAGTTGCGCGCAGAATCGTTATTTTTTCGAATGAGGTGAAAAAGCTGCGCGGACCATCCCTTTTGTTAGCTGGTGATGTACACGCGCGGTGCTGTGGTGTTTTGTATCGTCCTGTGTGGTGTCATATGGTGTGGTGTATTGGTGAATATGTGGTGGTTATTATTAGGGTGCGCCAGTTTCTCCCGAGTAGAGTGGTGTGGTTATTTAATGAGGCTTAGCTCAATTAAACGGATTTGATGTTGACGTAAATTTGTATTCTATCATTCGTTTCTCTTTTACGCATATAGGGGACTCATATAGTCTCATAGAGTTATTAGTCATAAATAACAAGTATAATAACATAGCCCTTCCATGTTCGGATGTAACCGAGCATTTTACACTCTTGCAACTTGCAAGGATAACAGCCGGCGGAATAATTATAGGTGTTGGCAAAACTATATATTAAACAATTAAGGAAGGGCTAAGTTCGGATGCAACCGAATATTTCATACTCTTGCAACTTGTAGGGATCAAAGTCAGGGAATACCTTCAGGTCTTAGCAAAACGTCAAATTAATAAATGTTGCGAAAGAATGCAACATTCATTACAATAGAATTTGGTATTTTATTAAGTTATATTACATGTCACAGACTCAGTTAGTTGTATAACTATATTTTACTTTCCGTCAACGAATATTATATTTAATCATCCTCAAATGAATTATTTCTGACATAAACTTTAACAAAAGGCTAAATTTAATATGTTGAGTTGATGTGCAAAACGTCAACCAGAAGATCGAAATTGATGATATTAGGACTATGAGATTTAGACCAAGGTCTAGACCAACTACATTCATGTTCAGCGCTAAACTAATAATATATGTAGTAAGGTTTGTTAGAATAACGGAAATTATTGCATGTGGTACAATATAATATTTTCGGCATTAAACTAAAGTATATCTAATATTATATTATACTTTCAGTGTACAAATATATCTTACATATAGACCGATAAATACGGTATAAGGCGTACGGCCAACCGAAAGATTATGGTATATGAGAGATAGGTCTAGCTACTGTTAGCATTACCACATATAATTAACAGAAACAGATGTTGTTGTTGTTATTATTGTAGCAGCAGAACTCTGCCGAGTTGACAATCCTTGGCTAAGAATCCGAGTCCGTTCCGGTTACATAAATCCGACACTCGTGGGAACGGAGAAACAGATTATCTCTGAGTTTCATTAAGGTACTTCACCTACCATCAACAATATATCTATTTTGTATCTTATTGACGGATAATAGAAGACACATACTCATACTTATTCCTTTTCTACCTATCATATCGTACAATCCCTATCCGCAAAGAAATCAGTGGGAGTACTGTCGAACAACAACTTTTTTGTGGTATTACCGTTTCCAAAACTGTGCCTGTGTAGAATATGTTTGGAAGCAGTTATTCCCAATATGTTGTTACAGATAGTTTTGTTCACCTAACGGTTTGAAACACATCAATCTAATTGTGATAGATATGGAGATATATACATATACTAGAGGACCCCGTCCACGCGTTGCTAAGGTTAATTACATACTATTCAATACAGAAAATTGTATTTATGAAATAAAACGAAAACATTAATTCCAATCTAAGAATAACCAAGCGGATCACTTCCAAAGTTGAAAATGATTAATACTAATTTCCTTCGATTTGTTATTAAACACAAATAAACAAAAAATATAATATGTTGATTATTTTATTTCATTAATTTTATATTCAACTATGAAACAAATGAGTAATTTTCAAAGTTGTTAGTAGATAACGTTTGAAATAATGAAAGAGGTTGATCGTTCTTAATTTTTAACAATGATATTTATAGTTTTAATTATAAACATTTTTATATTCAATTAATTAAGCTCAATTTGTATCGTGCGTTCTGACAGTATCATTGGAAAACGTGGCAAAAGAAATGGCCATTTCTCCATTAAATTTTCCAGTCAAAATAGGTGCTACAATAATATTTTTTGTAATCTTTTTGATTATCAAAGGTTAACCGTTGCATAATTGAGGTGAAATGAAATAGCTCTGAATAATTTTCAACCAATAGTTACCAAAAATCGAAATTAAGCTGTGAACTTACCGTGATTAACAAACACTTCTTTTCACTTAGTTTAATTATATTCAAATCACAAAATCACCACACACTGTTATTATACTCCGAAATATTTCGTATGGAATATCTAATTTAGATTTAAAATTAACAAACTGACTCTAAAACTGAATTTATTACAAAAATCAGCATTTAAAAAACTCGCATTGAAAACCATGTGATGCTTCACTCGCTAAGCCGTCAAAATTTGATGCGTAGCTCTCTCTACCTTTCTCCGCCTATTACTAGTAGCGTTAAACGCTCAACGCAACCGTGCCGTTGATCACTAGTGGATACACCCTAACCACTGCGCAAATACGAATCCTGAATTTTATTAAAGCTTTCTCAGTAAAGATTAGTAATGTAAATTTTTATACTCTCGCAACCTGTTGGTACAGAGTATAATACTTTTGTTCACCTAACGGTTGTTTGTATCACCTAAAACTAATCGAGTTATATATATGGTTATATATATATAAATGATCAGGACGAAGAGACGAGTTGAAATCCGGGTGACTGTCTGTCCGTCCGTCCGTCCGTGCAAGCTCTAACTTGAGTAAAAATTGAGATATCTTTATGAAACTTGGTAGACATGTTTCTTGGTACCGTGAGACGGTTGGTATTGAAGATGGGCGTAATCGGACCACTGCCACGCCCACAAAACGTCAGAAATCAAAAACAAATAAATTGCCATAACTAAGCTCCGCAATAAGATACAATACTGTTATTTGGTACACAGGATCACATTAGGGAGGGGCATCTGCAGTTAAAACTTTTTTTTTTAAAGTGGGCGTGTTCCCGCGTCTAATAGGTTTATTGTGCATATCTCCTAAACCGCTAATGCCATAATAACAAAATTCACTAGAAGCAAATGTTTTTAGCACTTCTATTGACGGTGTGAAAACAGAAATCGGGTGGCAACTCCGCCCACTCCCCATATAACGGTACTGTTAAAAACTACTAAAAGCGCGATAAATCAAGCACTAAACACGCCAGAGACATTACATTTTATCTCTGAGATGGTATAAATTGGCTTTATAGGAACCGCTTTCAAAATTAGTCAGTGGGCGTGGCACAGCCCACTTTTAGGTGAAAACCCATATCTTAAGATCTGCTCAACCGATTTCAACCAAATTCGGTGCATAACGTTCTTTTCATGTTTCTATGTCATAGTACGAAAATGGGCGAAATCGGACTACAACCACGCCTATTTCCCATATAACACCATTTTCAATTCTATTTGATTCTTTCACTTTCCACTATGCATATTAAGCAACAATGATTATATCGGGGTAAAACTTTACGTGAATAATACGTTTAAAGTATGCCATCTTGTGACCCAAAATTGTCTAAATCGAACCAAAACTGTTCAAGCCCCTAGGTACTGAATATGTGGACCCCAGTGCCTATAGTTAACCTTCTACCGAATATATCGGTCAATCCACATAGAAATCTCAAACGAGTATACCATTTGCTTTGCGAGAGTATAAATGTTCGGTTACATCCGAACTTAGCAGTTCCTTACTTGTTTTTATTTGTTTTGAATATTATGCGGTTAACGTTATGATTCATAAGAAACTCGAAAACATCTCAACGGTTTAGAAATACCGTATATTTTATTAAAACAATATTGAATACAAATTAATACTGAAAAACCCTGCATAAGCATTTAGTTTGCGCTAAGGCTAATAAAGCAATAGCAAGTAATATATTAGTAAGTAGTAAAATCGGATATTATTGTATTATTACGTAAATAGATTAGATATCATAATAATTAATCTTCGAATTACCGAAGTAAACATTGGCGTGATTATATTGTATATTTCCTTGTTTAAGATCTCAATGCCTTTCAATCGGATTAAAAATCATGTCATAATTATTTATTAACACATAGATTTATATATATCTATATATTTTTAGGATTCATATAATGGCAGGACTTATTGAAGGAGAATTAAACGAACATTTGGTTACCTACAAAAGCAATTTAAAATATTCCGCAGACATTTTGGAAATGGAGGGCTTGGTGGGCTTAATTGAACCAATTAACAAATTTGCTTTGCCATCATACTTTATGAACTCATACAAAACAGGTGAATTAAATGAAATGTAAAACATTAGTAACAATTTCAATTTTATTCCATGGATTACAAATGCCATTCGTACCTGCCCATGCTTAAACGTGTTTGATGCAATTCCCAAATTCAATTATAAAGGGTTTTTTTGGAGTAGTTTAGGTATAGGACTTTAAATTGCAATAAAACAACGAGGGATTATTCGATTGACATGGATTTTATTTATCCGAAATATAATCTTGTAGCATTACATTTTAAATATGACTTCTGGCATATGACCACCACGACTGGCTCGGGTGTAGTCCAATCTGTACGTCCAATTTTCGATGACTTTTTCCAGCAGTTGTGGCCGTATATTCAGAGAACGTATATCATAGAGAAGGTTCATGGTGTGCCGATTGTCAAAATGTTCCTCTTGACGGAGGGTTACTCGCCAACATTAGTGCATTTCACCACAAACAAATTATAAGCTGATTTCACCAGAATTTTACCCCTGCGGAGCGCAAATAGCAGAATTGAGCATTTTGAATGTTAAATGAGAAAAATAATGCTAAATTCAAGTTAAGAAATGTACGCTTACAAATTCGTATATTTACAATGCGCAAACGACTTTGCATATAATTTTAAGATATTCTGCATATACAGGGCGGCTCACGAATCGTGCTACAAAAATTAACCGTATTAAGTTTCTTTTTTATCAATTTTTGTTGTATTGTATAGAAAATTTTAATTTTATTTTATACAATTAATTATTCCTCCATGCTTGGCCACGCATATGCGACACCTAATTAGCAAATTAATGCGGGCTGGAGGGTTCAAGTCGGGATTGCCTCAAATATCTATTTAATGGACTGCTTCAGTTCAGTCAGATTTCTGGGTTTGATTTTGTACTCCTCTTGCTTGACATAACCCCATAAGAAAAGACCAAGCGGTCGCAAATATTCTTATACATATATATGTAAGTATATGTATAATTATGTGTGCATGTAAACAAATATGAAAGTACCCATTATAATTGTTAATTTGTCTATATGCAACGTATGTGTGTAAATATGTACATTCATTATTTCATGGGAAATCTCCGTTGCCACGGACAACCAATGGCCGAAGCTCACGTTTTTTGTTTTCTTGTCAAAGAGTCACTGTGTCGAAGGACTGACGCGACGACAAAGCGTCACAACATTGTGTTGTTGGTAGAAAATCCGAGCTGTGCCGAAAAAATATTAACGAACGGCCGCCGATTGTCACCGCTTCCCTTGCCGCTCTAACAGCTTTGCCCACAAATCATCCTAAATATGTATGTTTATATATGAGCATGCATACATATTGACGCAGATTTTTATGAGACACGGAAAAATATTTTAAAATTGTAAATTTAAATTGTAAAATATTTTAAATCGACAAAAGCTTTGTTGCCAGTTTTGTCAATTTTTTCTGTGTTTTGTGGGCGTGCGTGGTTGCAACTTTTCCCTTCCAGAGGGAATATCAGAAATTTGTTCAATTTATGATTTTTAGCTTTTGCCATCGTCGTGAAAAGACGCTTGTAGACAAAAGCATGCTCGGGGATATGTGAGGGTATCTGTTTTTATGAATGAAGCGAGGTTGCTTGTTAAAAGTACGCCTGCGTTCATGAATGAAAATGTTGTTGTTGAATATTTTACTATAAACTTGTGACGATTGTTGTTTTTGTAGAACAATGTTTGTAGTTTTTGCGGGTTGTGTATGCATTATTTGTTCGGCAATTTTATGTATAAATACATTTATGCGTGTACATATAAATCAATGCGCGCACATATAGTGTATTGATAAGTGATAAAATCATGATTTGAATTTCTGAATGCGTACATTCAAATACATACGTACATACATATGACTATATAAGATTAATATGATAAAAGATGTATATACATACATATATTGTAATAAATTTAATCTCTATTATTATAATATAAACTATTTAGTATGAATGTATATTAGGTAAAAACTAAATAAAATTATTAAATGCCCAAATTGACTATAAATATTATTTCGAAATTCCATAATTTCATAGATCTTATCAGTTTTGCATGCATTCATAAAAATTCGCAAAATGATATTCATATCAATAAATATGATTGCATATAAACGTATAAGAATATAAGCCAAAAGGCTAACATGCTGCTGTAATATCAAAGCAAGTCTCTGAGAATAATTTTCATTGAATTCTCAGCTCTGTTCACTCTTCACTGTTAAAATTTCTCCTTCCGAGCCAGATTTGGTGAAATTCACTAATAAAATCTTGTTAGGTTTTGACAATTCACACGCTGGTCCGCAATTGAACCTTCTCTATGATATACGTTCTCTGGTATATTGGCAATAACACGGCAAATGTTGTCTTCCAAATGGTTAAGCGTTTGTGGCTTATGCGCATAGACCAATGGCTTTACATAACCCCACAGAAAGTAGTCTAGCGGTGTTAAATCACAAGATCTTGGAGGCCAATTCACAGGTCCAAAACGTGAAATTAGGCGGTCACCAAACGTGTCTTTCAATAAATCGATTGTGGCACGAGCAGGAATGAAAAAGTTAGTAATCATGGCTCTATACCGATCACTATTGACTGTAACGTTCTGGACATCATCGTTTTTGAAGAAGTACGGACCAATGATTCCACCAGCTCATAAAGCGCACCAAACAGTCTGTTTTCCTGGATGTAACGGTGTTTCGACATACACTTGAGGATTAGCTTCACTCCAAAAGTGGCAGTTTTGTTTGTTGACGTAGCCATTCAACTAGAAGTGCGTTTCATCGCATCATACGATAAAATGAACGTAGTGCGCGATACGTATACCGCACAGAACCATTATTTTCGAAATAATATTGCACTATTTGCAAGTGTTGTTCAAACGTGAGTCTATTCATGATGAATTGCCAAACCAAACTGAGAATAAATCACTTGACAGCTGTTAAATCGGTCGCCATCTTGAACAGTAATGCCAACTTAAAGTTCTATAACTCGAAAAAAACCCTTTGTATGTATATGAAAACCAATATATACATATATACTTCTCATTCTCGTGAGTTGTTTAAATTGGAAACATGGGTACAGTGATCTATTCGGTATAATAGAAAGATATTGTGAAAAAAGTTATATCAGGACTTAACTTTTTTAAGCTCATATATAGCCACATTTTAAGGGATTGATAAAAATTATAATAAAGCCCTTATCATTGAATCCAGTGTCATTTCGCGACATTTTCCCAAATATGTAGAAGAGAATGCGTGCTGTAAACGAGAGTACTAAAATATCCTCAATTTCCTCCGAACATGCAGGACAGTTTGGAGTAAAGTTGTGGGTTGCTTCTAAAGCACTCGTACCCATTTGTGTTAATCAAGTTTGTATTTTTGTTGCCTTTAATAGAAACCAGAGTTGTGAATTTAATAATTAAAAACTTTGGATTTAAATTAGATTACAAATTTTTTTTTCTGATTTTTCGGAAACTTTATCCAAAGTGTAAAAGAAAAACACTCATAACTTTTGATCAAGTGATTTTCTTTTTGCGTATGGTTCTTTTGGAGGTGAATGTAGCTGTTTTGTATCATTGTAAAGAAGCCAAAGGCGAACAAGTTCCGCTGTATGCTTAGGGTCATTGTCCTGTTGGAAACAAAACACGTTTGGCAATCCTAATTTGTCAGCACTGTTCTGTTGACAACTCGTCCAATTTCACGAAAGCTTTTACCGTCCTCTCTTATTTTAATATTATTTTCCACTCATCAACACTTATTTCTTTGCCTTTTGCACTCATTTCGATTAAAGTTGAATAATTCGAAAAATTTACTCACAAATTGCAGATTTTTCCTTCGATTATCTAAATCTGTATTATTGACAACAACGCACAAAAAATGATCAGGTCTTAAACGCGTAGAAACTACAATCAACTAATGTAATAAGCAGTGAGCGGATACTTTTTCTGCTTATTCTCCATTAGTAGAATTCAAAAAATTTCGTTAACTTTGCAAACGCACATAGAAATTTCATGAAATTTGGCGACTGTAATGCTATTAGCATGCGCATCTGATATTCTGAAAAGAACGTCAAAAACGCATATATTTTATTAATATTTTTATTGAAACACATTCCGCGAATTGGTGAGCGGAGACTTTTTCTACCTAGTGTACTATGTATAATAAATTAGTTTAAATATTTTATACTTAAATTTTACTCTGTCCTAGTCATATGTTTCCCTTATTTGTTTACTTAAAGCTAATTGCTTAATGACGCTTTGTAATTGCTGCTGCTGTAATGAAATGAAAATACGTGAACAAGTAAAATATGAAAATTTTTCTTAAATTGTTCCATAACATTCCTAACATACTGCTGTGATGGTAAAAATAGAGTGTTAATTCATAAAATATATTTTTGATTACATGTACACTAGAGCGGGTCAATCAAATCGCGTATGCGGGAAATGTTTTACGGATCATTCTAAACAACTTTGCCTAAGAGGCTACGGGTCTAAAACCTGTTTCAATACAGCAATTTTTAAGGCGAAGTTTGCCTTTTAGGCAAAATCCGAATGAACTTTAATACATAGGTGCATAGGTAGTGATATACTATTGATAATTTGTCGGAGTCGGCCAAATCAAACAACTATATCACATTTCTCCCGTACAACCGATTATTAATCATGTGTTTTATGTAACGCTGCCGTCTTCAAAATATTCAAGAAGCTGGCTTCAAAACGACATTTGCCTACAACACAATTTCGCTGTCGTGCAGTCGTCTATGTGTTTAAAGATTAATAATGTGTTCGTTGTCGTCGTCGCACAATTTCGCTGTCGTGCAGTCGTCTATGTGTTTAAAGATTAATATTGTGTTCGAATAATGTGGTGTCCTTACCATTAACCAAAACGTGCAGAGTGTGTGTGGTGATAACACTTATGAGCAGTGCAGCCAGAAAATTTTCATGAAAAATCTGTCATGTGAAGATTATAAAAAAATCTATTTTCAAAACCAAACAAAGGCTTTAATAAAAAGAAATCTTCAATTTTATTTATAAAGTACAAACTTATATAACTCAAAGTATAATAAACAAACAAAAACTTAACAAATTTAATTCAACTTGTACAAACTGGAATAATAGTATGTATTTATACATACATATATTTTTATTCAAATTACTTAAATATTGTAAATGTTTTTAAATGCTTTAGTAGTCTTTGTTTTCATTTGAGTCAATATTATGTCATTCAATTTTATATCTTTTAAAATAATCTTACGAGTAAAAAATTCTACTTTAAGTTTTGGTTTTACTTTTATTTAAATTAATTTGAGAGAAAACTCTTTTTACATTCGCGGTTAAAAGCATCAACGTCAATATGTTTAAAAAAAAAATTTAAGTGAGGGTAAGTTTTTTAAGTGAAGTAAAGTGTCATTCACTTTTCTTAAGTTTAAAATAATTGAGAAGTTTTCAATATCCATTTGCGAACTAAGGCCATATATTTGAAAGTGAATTTAAAGTAATTTTCTCCAATCAGAATCTATCACTTGAATATTTTCATATCTAAGAGTGAGAAAATATTTAAAACTTTAGCAATTAAAGCATTTATTTTTTCAATTACATTTTCTGGTGCAAGCAATTTCGAGATCAAATCTTTGTAATATTTCTGTACATAAAATTACCATATATAGGTTTTATATTATATAATCTGCATCAATTAATAGATTTTTGGAGCTTATAGCGGTAACTCGGTAAGAAAAAGCAAAATAAACAAATATTTTATTAAAAGTCTGCGAAGTTCTTCATATAAAACGTGTATTTGGGGCGCTTCGCTCTGAAAAAGCTTATTTAGCGAATTTATATCAGATAAAATGAATTTGAAAAAATTCAAATACAATTTAAATAAAGGATTTTTTAAACTTTCATTTATGCGCTTGATTAAATCGAAGTTTTCTACATCTCCGTGAATGAAAAATAGTTAGTTTTGCTTGTACGTGGTACAGATTTTGCACAAGAAAATGCACTTCTTTATTTGGGGCTTCAGTCGGGGAATATAAAATTCCTGGCGGACCATATGTTGCATGAGGCGATGGATATCGTCTATATACGTTTGAGTGTTTAACAATTCGCTTGCTAGAGAAAATTCTGACTTGGTGTTTTCTGCCAATTCGTGCAGTGTTCGAAGGGCTAGATATGGAGCACAGTTGACGCCAAAGGTAACGGTTTTCAATTTATAGTCGCGGAGTGGACTATTGGGAGATTTTCGGAAAATAATTCGCTGAAAATCTTGATCGTCTTTATGTACGACTATTTGTCTATACATTTTTTCGACGTCTCCGTTATATACGTATTTGAATATACGCCAATTTAATATGAGGAGTATTAAATCTGGTTGGAGCGTGGGTCCCGTAAATAGAATATCATTTAGGGAATTCCCCAAGATAATAGATCTTGATGTATTAAAAACAACTCTTACTTTAGTTGTTTTTTGTCTGGCTTTACCACTGCATGATGCGGCAAGTAAAATGAGTGGTATTTGCCGTTGATGATTTTTTCGCATGGGCTTATTTCCTCCATGTGGTCTAAATGGAGATATTCTTCCAACACACCATCATATACTGGTTTGAGTTCGCCTCTTTTAAGTAGGTTTTTTTCATTCTTTGAAACTGCTGTATTGCAGAGGTGCGAGAGTGATCTAAGGCGATGGTGTTGGGAAATTGTTGTTTTAGTGGTAGTCGTACGACGTACCGACCATTATCTGATCTAGTAGTTGTGGCTTCGTAAAAGTCTTCACAATACTGATCTTCAGGGGTTGTGATTGATATGGGGGCGGGTTCTTCTAACTCAAAAAATTTTTTCAATTGTGAATTGAGGTATTCGTTTGAGATTTCCTCAACCTGAGTGGTCATGGTGGTAACTGGTTCCGAAACTAGTCCACTTAGGATCCACCCAAAAATAGTGTTTTGTGCCAGAAGTGTATTTGAAATTTTCTCAATACCTTCGAGTATTATCTGTGGTATGAGATCGCTGCCTAATAGAAGGTCTATTTGAGCGGGAGTGTTGCAGTTGGGATCTGCTAGCTTTAGGTGTGAAACCTTTTGCCAATGCTTGCTATTTATGTGATAGCTTGGAAGCATATTTGTAAGTTGCGGTAAGACTATAGCTTCTGCTTGTATGTGCTTATCCGCTTGGGGGGAAATTAGGGTAATGGAGCAGATTTTATTTGAGTTTTGTTGGCAGTTGTAGCCTATTTTGAGCCCTAGACGCTATGAAGGATCGTTGTGATCCTTGGTCTATTAAGGCCCTAAGTTTAAACAGTTCTCCTCGGTGTTCAATGGAGACGACTGCTGTCGGTAGTAGTACTCTACTTTGATTTTCGCTGTGTAGCGTTTGGGTTTTTAATGCCTTTGAGCAGCATGGTGCTTCTTGGCAATTTTCAGGATTTCGCACTTCGGGATTTGCTGTTGCAACTAAACCCGTGGCTCTTTTCATATTTGCGCTGTTTGGGGATGAGCTGGTAAATGTGCTGTAATGCAGCATTGAATGATGTCGTTTATGACAATAAACGCAATTAAATTTGCTTTCGCACTCTTTAAGTGTATGTGCATGTGATAGGCAATTTGTACAAAGCCTTTTTGTTCGTACATAATTGTTTCGATCGGTAATATTCATTTTTTTGAATTTCTCGCAAGTTTGTACTGTTCGGATGTGAACGTTTGATTTCTGAAGAAGCTTCTATTTAAATTGTTGTTGCTACTGGCTTGGGGTCTGTGGAAGCTGCTATTTACGTCGTGTTGAACGCTTTTCGTTCTGACTATTTTTTTGTCTACCCTTTCTGCGATTTCGTACTGGGTAGCTAGGAAATCTTTCATTTGTTGCCACGTGGGGCATTTTCTTCGTGATGAGAGTGATTGCTCCCATAGAAGTAATGATTTTTCTGGTAATGCGGCAGTTCATATGTTTACCAGTATAGGGTCCCAGCTGTCTGTGGGAATATTTTGTGTCGATAAAACCGACAAACAATTAGAAACAGTGGATTGTAGTCTAATAAATTCATCACTTGTTTCCTTTTGAATTTTTGGCAAGTTCATTAATATCGATATTTGTTTATCGACCAATATTTTTTCGTTTTCGAATCTTGATTTGAGAGCTTCCCAAGCCAAATTGAAATTATCGTCATTTAGTGCGAACTGTTTTACTATTACGCCTGCTTGACCTTTTGTTTTGTATCGGAGGTGATACAATTTTTGCGCATTTGTTAAGTTTGGGTGGTTTATGTAAACGGCTGTAAACATGTCCCGGAAGAACGGCTATTGTTCATAACCACCATGAAAGATTTCTGTATCAGATGTGGGCACCTTGAGATGGATGCCTGAACTTGCTTCATGACTTTGGATTTGTGGCAGCTCTACTCTTGGCTGTGGAGTAGGTGCAATTGCTTTGCTTAATTTTAATTGATCAGAAATCATTGCTTTTGTTTCTTCGAACTGGTCTAAGCAGTTTTCGTATTTGGCGTAAGCCGAAGATTTGAAATTTTCCTATAGATCTGAGTCGTCAGATTCTACGATTGCGTCATATGCAGCTTGGAGACGTGTCCAAAAATTGTCAAGATTGTCTTTTTTTAATTTCTAATACCGATTCAGAATTGACCTGAATCGGCGAAGATGAAAATCGAGTGCAGTATCGTATTATACTGTCACTCTCAGAGATAAATTTGGTGTATGAAATATCTTTCACCCGTTTTTGTTTTGTAGCACCTTGTTTTGAGCGTGTGGCTTCTGCAGGTGTACATGGACTCTTTTCTTCAGAAATCATTTTAGGTACTTTTAGAGACTGTGTTGCTTTGGATTCTTTTGAATCTGAGCTCATTTAGAAAATAGTGAAATAAATTTAAAATTCCTCAGTGTCGACCGATGGAATTCAAGCTATATGCTTGTATGTAACGAAACTCTATTAGGTAAATAGAGTTTTTTTTTTTTGGACAAAATTAATATATATAACCGCAAACTCTTTTAGTTAATAAGAGTTTTTAATTCGAATTAAGTTTCTTAAATACGCGGATTTAGGTTTTTATAATTACTGGTCGTATTTATTTGTTAATTTATTACCAATCGAACTTGTATTTATTTATCGTTTTTATGTCCTTATGTAGGGGTATGTAGGTACACCCAAATGCGTGGACTTGTAGATATGTATTTATGTACTTGAGCAATTGAGAGCTCGTTGAAGAGATCAATGCACTTTGTACCTAGGTATACACGAATTATTGTGCTGAAATTATTGTGCGCAATCCTGCTTGTGTTTGTTTGCCAAAGAACAAGGGGTATTGCGGGATATTTGCCAAAATGGACTTTGAAGCAATTTTTAGTTGACAATTTTTTATATTTTTGTGTTTAGCTTTCTTTTACCAAATTTTTTTTTTTTTTTTGTAATTATTAATTATTTATGTAATTAATAATTATTTGTTGCTATTTAACCGCACTGTTTAATCAGTTTTAAAATAATCGATATTTAGATAATTAAATGAATTAAAAATATGTATTTGTACCCACTGTATATGGGGTATGTGAGCATAGGCAGATCGTATGCCGTATGTACAAGTGTGTATGTATATGACTGTGCACGCGTGGTGTTTTTCGGTGTGAGAGAAGCGTGTGGAGAAAAAGAAAAATTGTAATACGCAGGTATTTTACCGACTGCGCTTATGCTAATATATTCTGATATAATATATATTATATGTAAAAATATAAGAGAATGTTTAGTTACGAGATTTATCGGTAAATGCAATTTGCATATTGTTTGCCGATTGAATGTATATATATGTATGTTTGTATTTTTGTCTTTTTGCTGTAGATTCTAGCTGTAATTGTTATTGTGCCTTTAGCTTACTTATTGTTACGCAGTCCTGCTTATTGTTTTATTAAGCCTAAGGGGTACTGCCGGAAATTCTTTGCAAGTAAATACTTGAATTTTTATTTTTTAATTTGTAGTTGTTGTGTGTATATATATATACAAATGTAAGCACATAAGTTTAGGCAATCAATAATTTGTTAATATAATATATATATACATATATGTGTAAATATAAGTATATATGTATATAAGGATATTCACCCGATTTTTTGTTTTGTATGTATCGGTTTTTTTAAATTTTCCGTTAACGTTAGGAAAAATTATAAGTATGTAGTACTTAAATTTTTAGTTCCGTTTTTTTTTTTTTTTTATATATATTTTCCGTTAACGTTTCCTGTACCCGTGCTTTCAAACTGTTAAAACGGATTTTCCTAGTTTTAATGGTATACAGGATTTACAAACATACATATAAAATTAATAAGAAAACTGAAAACGATACACTCACTTTGTCTCGCCTCAAGGGGGTTTTGGGGAGAATGTGGTTTTCTTTTTGAGGTTTTTGTTTTTTTTTTTTGGTTCCTTCTTTCCCAACTTCCTTCACGCCAGCTGTCCTGATGCCTGTTGTGCAGCTCTCTTCCTGTGTTTTGTTGTTGTTGGCTGCTATATATTTTGTTTTAGTCTCGCGCCCGTTTTTGATTAATATTTTTTTGTTGTATATTTTCGGGTTTCGCGCCGCGTTTGGTTTATTGTTTTTTGGTTTCGGGCCCGTTTGTTTTTGTGTTGAAGTAATTTTTGTTTTTATGTTTTTGTAGCACAGTTAATATGTTTTGCCTCTTTTCCACTTTTTTTCATATGTGTATAAGTTAACACGGGTAATCAATCATCCAGCCAAAATATCACTTCAACGTAATCAAATATCGCTTCAACGTAATCTGCTGACGGCGCGTTTACAGTTTTGCACATAACACCAAAGAAAAGTTCAGTACTGCAATAATAACGCTTCCGGCCATATTGCTGATCGAACACTTATAGTCTTGCGCGTGACAACAATAAACCAAATACAAGACAATAAGCGGAATTGGTTCACGCGGCAAATAACGTGCAGCAACTAAAGTTAGCAAGCAGTGTAGGTATTTAGACGCTAGCGTCGCCTTTGTGTAAATCAGTTGTAATAACTCTCCGCTGAGACCGGCTGCCCTTGTAAAGGGAAATAAAAAATTCAAAACGAAATTAACAGATCGTTTTACTGGCGCCCAACGTGGCGCCAAACAATAAAACTCCTTGTAAAGGACACTCGCGTTTGGCCGTGGGTTCGGACCCACCTCCTAAAAAGAAAAGGACTCTCAACTAAAGTGAAAATATTCAGAACATAAGATCGACACCGCTCGACGAGTCAAGATCACTTGAGTGTTTGTTACGTTTAAAAAAAATTGAGAAAATTTTAAAACGGTTCAAAATCACGCTAAAAGTGTCAAAGGTTTTTAAAAAAATCCTTGTGTTCGACATAAACTGATAAACGTTTTTGGAAAGAAAAACAATTAAATAAAAACTTTAAATATCGAATAATATTTATAAACAAAAAACTATCACCCGAAGAACTTTTAATGGATTTTAAGTGTCAGTGACTAGTGACTTCTTAAATAAATCGCACACACACACATACAGTCGCATCCAGCGATAAAACGACGACGTTCGCAAGCACAAACAGAAATAATAAAAAACTTACAAACTCTATTAAAAACCATATCTACAGAATCTACAAAGCTAGATAGATAGCTAGCTAGAACGTGTGTACGACGAAGGCATAGAACCGAACTGGCAGGACAACCAACTTTAACAACCATCAATCAACCACCAAAAAACCAACTTTAACCAACACAGCAACATACTAACATATGAACATGGGAATATTTATGTAAGTAGAAAGGTCAGCAGCTAATATTTCTCAATAAAAGTGTGAATAAATTAGATTTCCATTCGAAATTTTAAAAAAAGCAAAGATAGTATTTTTTTATTTTGAATCAAAGACTATGGATTCCCAGACTCTCCAAACCCTTCTAAATACCGCAATCCGTGCGGCAACCGAACATTCTAGGCAGGAATTTCAGACCCACATAGACGAGCTTACAAATAGGTTAACTAGAATTGAGACCCCGACTCAGGTAATTCAATATGAACCAGTTACAATTAATCCAAATGTATTGTGTGACGAATCCCTAGACCTAGTAAAGACCATGCCGGATTTCAGGGGTGATCCTACTCGTTATGTCTCCTGGAGACAAGCGGCGCACACGGCGTATAAAGTATTCGAAGGATACCAGGGTAGTTCTAAGCACTACCAGGCAGTAGGCATCATAAGAAACAAAGTAGTAGGGACAGCAGACAGTGTACTTTCGTCCTTCAACACAGTCTTGAATTTTAAAGCAATTATTGCATGGCTAGATTTCGCATACGCCGATAAAAGACCCATCCATCTAATAGAACAGGAGCTGTCCACCTTAAGGCAGGGTGAACTATCAGTGATAGCGTTCTACGATGAAGTTGAAAGGAAACTGACCCTTATAATAAACAAAACGATCATGACTCACGGTGGAAACACCACCCTAATAGAGTCACTCAATAATAAATACCGCGAGGACGCTCTCCGCATTTTTATTTCGGGACTCAATCGTCCTTTATGTGACATACTGTTTTCCTCCAGACCTAATGACCTTCCCTCCGCTTTAGCTTTAGCACAGGAGCTTGAATCAAATCAAGCTAGGTCCATGTTTGCCCAGACTTTTAACAGGCAGACAATTCAGAGTCCAAGCCAATTTCCGTATTTACCACAGTACCGAACGATTCGGCCTGACCAGCAACGATGGCCTCAGGGACAAAGGGTCGTACCAATGGATGTAGACCCATCGCTCTCAAGGTTCAGACAAAATAGACCCCAGCCAATAAAGGGTAATAGTGGGAGGTTCCATCAAGGAGCCTATCCAAGGGCTCCTCATCCAAATATTGCCAACTCGAGTGGCTTACCCAACCGAAATACCATCCAGACCTTCGGAAAACAAGAGCCAGCTTCTCTAGGCAGGGAAAGGCCAGAGAAAAGACCAAACGGGAGTGGCCAGCAGGCATTACACAAGGTACAAAGGATAAACAACCTTACCCAGGAACAGGACGACTCTGAGGAAGAATACTGGAATAACGCTAGTTATGATAATTACTATCATAGCGACGGTTATGCAGAATGTAATCAAGTTGTATACCAAGAAGAAATAAATAATGATGTGAATTTTTTAGGACAAAATCCCTCTTGCCCTATATCGAGCGGACAATCGGGGGAAGAGGTATAAAATTCCTTATTGACACTGGTGCTGCGAAGAGCTACATAAAACAGCTCGACGACCTAAAGGGAATCAAGCCAGCAAACCATGCCTTTACAGTCAAATCTATCCACGGCACCACTGAAATTGACAAATGTTGTACAATCAACATTTTTAATAAAAATACTAAATTCTTTATCTTACCCAGCTTAGACACCTTCGACGGGATCATAGGTTTTGACCTATTAACCGGAGTGAACGGTAAAATAGATTGTAAAAACGGACTTCTTAGTTATGATGGGGGACAGGAAAAGCTTTTTTTATCACTATTGCCCGGATGATAATAAATTAATTGAAACAAACGTGAGCAAGTTGGACATTCCCGCTCTGTTGCAGCGACACGCTAAAGTTTTCGCGGACTCCAACAAAGCTCTACCTTATAATACCAATATTATAGGAACAATCAGGACCACCGATGACCTTCCAGTTTACTCAAGGAGCTACCCATACCCCATAGCTTCAGCCGAGTTTGTCAATAAGGAGATTTCGAATCTCCTGCGTGACGGTATAATAAGACCATCCCGTTCTCCTTATAATAATCCAATATGGGTTGTAAGTAAAAGGGGCATTGACGAAGACGGTAATAGGAAATCCAGACTCGTAATAGACTTTAGGAAACTGAACAACAAAACAGTTAGTGACAAGTATCCGATTCCGGACACTTCCGTAATTTTGGCTAACATTGGAAATGCCAGGTTTTTTTCAACAATAGACCTCAAGTCCGGCTTCCACCAAATTAAGCTAGCTGAAAAGGATCGAGAAAAAACGGCATTCTCGGTTAATAATGGCAAATACGAGTTCTGTAGGCTCCCATTTGGCCTAAAAAATGCGCCCAGCATAGGATAGGAAATAAATTCACTAAAATTTACTCCGAAAAAATAGTCCAGAGCGATTTGGGCACCTATGTTTTAATCGATGGACGTAAAGTTCACAAAATCAATTTAAAACACTGAAATGTCTCCTTCCTTAGGGTAACTCTGCTCTTGATTATGAACCATTGGGCTAACGCAGGGATATTTAACTATACCAGCTCTCATTACATCCCGATAGTAACAGGAAAAGTAATCGTCCACGAGCATTATGAGTTTTTACTCCACAAGACAAACTTGTCAGAACTCGAGGCGATAGCCGAAGAGACGGACACGATATTAGAACGATTCCCACTTTCCCATGCCAGGCAACTTCTCCGAAACGACGCTGACGAAATATTAAAACTACTCGACGCGGTCAAGATACATCACCGACATGCGCGAGGTATTAATATATTAGGGACTGCATTAAAATACATAACCGGCACTCCGGACTTTGACGACTTTCAGACAATTGAGACCAGAGCCGAAGCCCTAATAGAGAGCAAATGAACAACAGTCAATGATTAATCTAGTTACCCAGAGGCAAATTAACGAGCTGACGGTGACGGTTAATAAACTTTTAACACAGGCAAAACGGACGCAGATCGACACGGCAGATCTCTTTTCTTTGGTCAGCACTAGAAATAGAGCGGTAATAATGCAATTAGAAACCATCATTACATCAGTAGCTTTAGCAAAAGTAAATATTATTAACCCCATTCTGCTTAATGGCTTGGAAATAAGTAATATATTAGCTGCTGAGCTCTCTACAAATACTAGTATAACTGACATACTTTCTGTTTCTAAATTTAATATATTTCAAAATACACAGTTTATTTATTTCATTATTGAATACCCAAAAATAGCTAGAATTTATAATAATGTAAAGTTGCTGCCCGTGATCCAGGAAGGAAAGATTATTTCCTTGGAAACGAATCTTATGGCTGAATGCAGCGGAGAATACATCCCACTTTATAATTGCAAAGAAGCCATAGTAGCAAACTTCTGCCAGCCCTTGAAAGAAAGTCCCTGTGTACGAGAACTACTGAACCAGCGCTACGCAAATTGCAAATCCAAATCCACGTGCCCGCCATTGAGGAGATCGATGACGGCGTAATTCTAATTAATGACCAGCCCGCTATAATACAAACCAAAAATTTGACAAGATTAGCTAGAGGAACCTTTTTGATAACATTCAAATGTGATATTATGATAAACTCCACTGTTTATAGCAACTGGAATGAGGTAATGCGTTCACATCCCGAGGCGGTACCCGCGCAGCACGTTAACTTCACCGAACATATTGAGCTATTATCACTTCCACACCTACAAAAAATTAATTTAAAAAATCTCAAGCACATAGCTCACCTACGGAATCTTATTGAAACCCGCTCCATACAATCAGGAAGCGCCTTGCTCCTAATCGTATTAGCCATAGCTATGGGCATAGCAATACTTCTGAGGAGACGACAAAAAAATATGGTAGTACTGAAGAATGTCATAAAAGAAACCGAGGACGCTTTCACTTCAAGAGGGGGAGTAGTTAACACGGGCAATCAATCATCCGGCCAAAATATCACTTCAACGTAATCAAATATCGCTTCAACGTAATCTGCTGACGGCGCGTCTACAGTTTTGCACATAACACCAAAGAAAAGTTCAGTACTGCAATAATAGCGCTTCCGGCCATATTGCTGATCGAACACTTATGGTCTCGCGCGTGACAACAATAAACCAAATACAAGACAATAAGCGGCATTGGTTCACGCGGCAAATAACGTGCAGCAACTAAAGTTAGCAAGCAGTGTAGGTATTTAGACGCTAGCGTCGCCTTTGTGTAAATAGTTGTAATAACTCTCCGCTGAGACCAGCTGCCCTTCTAAAGGGAAATAAAAAATTCAAAACGAAATTAACAGATCGTTTTACTTATATACAGCCATGAGCGATTTTTTTTTCGTCGCTGTCCAGACAACGACTTAAAGAAGGAGCGCAAGTGTACGTGTGATATAAGTTAGAACAATTTTGCCATGAAGTGCTGCTGTTTACCATTTCTTTATCATCTTCAGATTAAAGCGATTTAAAAAAGTTACATATGTCACAGTATACATACACATATCTAACATAAAGTTCTTTCACTTTTGTTTTGCAGTCTGATATTATTATATGCATAAATACTTATGTACATACACCCATATGTATTTTTGATTTAAATGAAATAAAAAGATAAAAATGCAGTTTTAATGATAAACCATGTTACATATAATATTAAACAAATTTGGAACCGGTCTCATTGAATTTGTATTAAAATAACTGATTCCTTGTAGGGTTTTTTCCTATACGGCCAAGTTTCGTGGTACGTTAAACGAGGAATGAGTGTATTCTTACAATCAGACTCAAAAGTTTAGTTGCTGAGCAGTCTGTACTCTCGTCTGTACAAATGAAAAAATTATTACCGCACATTAGTTGTGTAACGAAATCAAATTAAGATTTGCCTATGACATTTCTAACTAAAGATGTTTTAGTTCGAACTGTTTCCAATTTTATTTCTTACGCGGAGACATTAGCCGGGCAAATTTGGCTAACGAAATTTAATTTAAAATATATGATTGCTTTCAAAGAAATCAACGATGGTGAATTTGTGTATCAACTACACAGAAAATATTCAAGTTTTGCCAGATATCTTGATAGTGAACATATTTTTGTATGAAATTTTGATTTCGTTTTATTATTTTCAGCTTAAGATTTAAAGAAATTTTTTCAAACAATGTCTTAATTTTGAAAATAGGGATGAGCAAAATCTATGTGCTAAAAGACCGTAAGTGATCGTATACGTACACACAGGGATTGTCACTAACGTACACAAACGGAGAGCGTAAAACGAGCACTTAAGTTTATTGCATATTTTTTTGCTTTTCCTCACCACCTCTATTTTGGGTGTTCGGTTCCCCAGGAGTCCTATATTCACCCATATAAAATATACAGTTCTAAATCAATCTACTTGTATTAACAAATATAACTAGACAGAAATACATGTATATATAAAAAAATATATACATAAAATCAGTACACTTTATGAATTTAAATTACATTATTAATATAAGTCGAAATAATCAACTTGAAATAATTGAAACAAAAACTAAAATAAATATATAAAAGCCCGGTGCTCCAAAACAACACACTTTATACAACGCATCCTATACAATGATCAAACAAATATTAACATATTTCATAAATTAATGTTATTACACTCACATACTCCGCCTATCTTCTTGAATAATAAATAAATAAGCACTTTTCACTTACAATAAAACTAAACTTAAATTTTCTAAAAATTTCCGAAGCTTCTAAAACTTAGAAAAATGTCCGCTGAAATGATTTTTGACATCACACGGAAAATACTGTAACGGATTTCTCGATAAATCGTCTACCTGTAACCAGAGAACGTATATCATAGAGAAGGTTCAATTGCGGACCAGCGTGTGAATTGTCAAAACCTAACAAGATTTTATTAGTGAATTTCACCATTTCTGGCTCGGAAGGAGAAATTTTAACAGTAGCGAGTGAACAGAGCTGAGAATTCAATGAAAATTATGCTCAGCGACTTGCTTTGATATTACAGCTGCATGTTAGCCTTTTGGCTTATATTTTTATACGTTTATATGCAATCATATTTATTGATATGAATATCATTTTGCGAATTTTTATGAATGCATGCAAAATTGATAAGATCTATGAAATTATGGAATTTCGAAATAATATTTATAGTCAATTTGGGCATTTAATAATTTTATTTAGTTTTTACCTAATATACATTCATACTAAATAGTTTATATTATAATAATAGAGATTAAATTTATTACAATATATGTATGTATATACATCTTTTATCATATTAATCTTATATAGTCATATGTATGTACGTATATATTTGAATGTACGCATTCAGAAATTCTAATCATAATTTATCACTTATCAATACACTATATGCAGAGAATGTTAATAAATATATAAATATTCATATATAATATTAACATTCTCTGCTATATGTGTGCGCACATTGATTTATATGTCAACATATATATGTATGTATGTAATTATAACATTGCCAACAAATAATGCATACACAAACCAACCTACATACATATGAATATCCGTACACATGTAAATATGTCACCTGCAAAAACTACAAACATTGTTTTACAAAAACAACAATCGTCACAAGTCAATATGTCAGCCAAATAGGCGAAGCCCAAATTTATAGTAAATTGCACAACAACAACATTTTCATTCATGAACGCAGGCGTACTTTCGACAAGCAACCTCGCTTCATTCATAAAAACAGATACCCTTACATCCCCCCGAGCATGCTTTTGCCTACAAGCGTCTTTTCACGACGATGGCAAAAGTTAAAAATCATAAATTGAACAAGTTTCTGATATTCCCTCTAGAAGGGAAAAGTGACAACCCCGCAAATGAGTGTTAAAATATTTTAGAATATAATTAAGTGACAACATAGTATATTTGTCGATTTACAATTCAAGAAACTTTTTAAAGAAAATATTCAATATTCCTCTGATTTATGAAAACAGTAAACCCCGGTTAAGTATCACTCCTCCAATCCCTCTTATCTGCCTGTGTCTTGCTGCATCTCACGTTTTTTTTTCTTAATTTTTTAAGGAAAACGGTAATTTTTTTTAAATACATAGAAATTATTTTTTTGGTACCAGTCTCTTAAGTGCCACAATCGCTTATGTACTACAAAGCACAAAAAATCTGCAACTTTGGTTTTGGCACTTAACCGGGTTTGACTGTATTTGTCAAAGAATGTACGTAAGCGCGTATGTAAATATTTGAATTTTTTGTACACACATCTGCACATGACTTGTTGACTTTGTTTCCATTTACGCATGCCACGTTGTATATGAATAGGGGTTGATTTTGCACTTGCCATATGCTATGTATGTTTGTAAAAGTGTGTATGGTTCTGATTTCCCATGAAACAATGAGTGTAAATATTTACATACATACGTTGCATATAGACAAATTAACAATTATAATGGGTACTTTCATATTTGTTTACATGCACACATAAATATACATATACTTACATATATATGTATAAGAATATTTGCGACCGCTTGGTCTTTTCTTATGGGGTTATGTCAAGCAAGAGGAGTACAAAATCAAACCCAGAAATCTGACTGAACTGAAGCAGTCCATTAGATAGATATTTGAGGCAATCCCGACGAACCCCCCTCCAGCCCGCATTAATTTTCTAATTAGGTGTCGCATATGCGTGGCTGAGCATGGAGGAATAATTAATTGTATAAAATAAAATAAGATTTTCTATACAATACAAAAAAAATTTATGTAATGCATTGATTAAACGAAACTTATTACGGTTTATTTTTGTAGCACGATTCGTAAGCCGCCCTGTATATGCAGAATATCTTAAAATTATATGTAAATTCGTTTGCGCATTGTAAATATACGAATCTGTAAGCGTACATTTCTTAACATTGAATTTGGCATTATTTTTCTCATTTAACATTCAAAATGCTCAATTCTGCTAGTTTGCGCTTCGCAGGGGTAAAATTCTGGCGAAATCAGCTCATAATTTGTTTGTGGTGAAATGCACTAATGTTGGCGAGTAACCCTCCGTCAAGAGGAACATTTTGACAATCGGCACACCATGAACCTTCTCTATGATATACCAGAGAACTTAAATGAACGAGAAAGTGCAGGTTCGACAGCGAACAATTTGTAGGAATTTATCAAGGAGTTCACCACACATGCACGAGAAACAAATAACATTTCTCGCTTTTATAACAGCGGTGAATCTGGAAACATACGCTCTCTTAACATAACCAAACGGCGAATATTGAAGAGAATATAATGTGTATGCCAAACTGGGAATATTGATATGCTATTTGAAACATATTCCCTTTTTTTGAACTATTATTTATTATTATTTTTAAGTTATTTTATGTTCACTCATTTTTACTTTATTGTGAGTTATTAATAATAATTTAAAAATATTAGAAATTAAATAGAATTGTGTTTTGCCGTCGGCATTTCACATTCATGCTTCAATTTTTCTTTTCAAATGCATGTGTAAAAGTAATTATGTACGTTATATGTACGTATTATGTCGTTTGCACATTTGTATGTATTTGTATGTAGATATGTACACTCAATTCTTCATGTGAAATCTCCGTTGACACATTTTTTGCTTTTATGTCAAAGAGTCTATCTGTCGAAGGACTGACGCGACGACAAAGCGTCATAACATTGTGTTATTGGTAGAAAATCCGAGATGTGCCGAAAAATAAACGAACGCTCGCCGATTGTCATCATTTCCCTTGCCGCTCTAACAGCTTTGCCCACAAATCATTGTAGGTATGTATGTATTTATATGAACATGCATACATATTGACGAAGATTTTTGCGAGCCACGAAAAAATATTTTAGAATTGTGAAATATTTTATATCGACAAAAGCTTTGTTGCCACTTTTGTCATTGATTTCTGTGTTTGCAGGGTTGTCACTTTTCCCTTCTAGAGGGAACATCAGAAAGACGTTCAATTTATGATTTCTAGCTTTTGCCATCGTCGCGAAAAGACGCTTGTAGACAAACGCATGCTCGGGGAGATGTGTAAGGCGTATGCTTTTATGAATGAAACAACTTAGCTTATTGCTTGTGCACCAGCGTTCATGAATGAAAATGTTGTTGGTGTGTGATTTACTACAAATTTAGGACTTGTCAATTTGGCTGTCATATTGATTTCTGGTGCTGATGCTATTTGAGACAATTGTTTGTTTGTATTTTGCCTATTGGCTGACGTACTTACATTTGTACGCTTAAAGGTATGTAGATTTGTGTATGCATTACTTATTTTGCGCGGTCGTACGCATATTTGTACATACATACTTACATATAGAGCAGTGCGCTCACATGTTTTCATTGATAATTGGTAATATATTATTATAAGTATATTATATAATATAACATATTGATGTACATACATATGTACATACATAAATTATTAATTCTGTAACAACTGAAATTAGAAAATTATGAAAATAGTAAAATATCATTTCTTGCATAATCTTTCATATTTTATCAATGTAGCATTTGTGCGAAAAAATCATATTCTATCAATTTTTCATCATAAAAATCGTTTATATGGCAAAAATTAATCATGCATATGTGTGGTGGCATTTGTATTTTTTGTTTTCTCATTCATTTCGCTTCATTTTTCTCTTTATGTTGGGAGATATGTAATTTGTCAGAAAACGTTGTTATAAAATCTCATTTCTGTTAAATAACAGAAAATGGTGAACTCCTTGATCTCCATTTTTCAGCCAACCAATCGAGCATCATACAAAATTCAATTTGCACCTTCTCGTTGTTTTAAGTTCTCTTCTGTAACTCACTCTTGAGTTCGATCACTGGATTGTTAAATAAAAGCAGAGAACGTATATCATAGAGAAGGTTCAATTGCGGACCAGCGTGTGAATTGTCAAAATCTAACAAGATTTTATTAGTGAATTTCACCTCATCTGGCTCGGAAGGAGAAATTTTAACAGAAGAGAGTGAACAGCGCTGAGCATTCAATGAATATTATGCTCAGAGACTTGCTTTGATATTACAGCCGCATGTTACTCTTTTGGCTTATATTCTTATACGTTTGTATGCAATCATATTTATTCATATGAATATCATTTTGCGAATTTTGAATGCTTGCAAAACTGATAAGACTCTAATTAAATTATGTAATTTCGAAATAATATTTATAGTCGATTTGGGCATTTAATAATTTTATTTAGTTTTTACATAATATACTTTCCTAATAGAGATTAAATTTATTAGAATATATGTATATGTACATATGTACATCTTTTATCATATTAATCTTATATATAATTATATGTAGTTATATCTGCGCAAGCGCATTTGAATGTGCGGATTCAGAAATTGAAATCATAATTTTATCATATATCAACACAATATATGTGCGCGTATTTATTTATATGTACACGCATATATGTATGTATGTAGACATAAAATTGCCCAACAAATAATGCATACACAAACCAACATACATACATATGAATATCCGTACACATGTAAATATGTCACCCGCAAAAACTACAAACATTGTTTTACAAAAACAACAATCGTCACAAGTCAATATGTCAGCCAAATAGGCGAAGCCCAAATTTATAGTAAATTGCACAACAACAACATTTTCATTCATGAACGCAGGCGTACTTTCGACAAGCAACCTCGCTTCATTCATAAAAACAGATACCCTTACATCCCCCCGAGCATGCTTTTGCCTACAAGCGTCTTTTCACGACGATGGCAAAAGCTAAAAATCATAAATTGAACAAATTTCTGATATTCCCTCTAGAAGGGAAAAGTGACAACCCCTCAAATATGAGTATTAAAATATTTTAGAATAAAAGTGACAACATAGTATATTTGTCGATTTACAATTCAAGAAACTTTTTAAAGAAAATATTCAATATTCCTCTGATTTATGTATACAGTAAGCCCCGGTTAAGTATCACTCCTTCAATCCCTCTTATCTGCCTGTGTCTTGCTGCATCTCACGTTTTTTTTTTCTTAATTTTTTAAGGAAAACGGTAATTTTTTTTAAATACATAGAAATTATTTTTTTGGTACCAGTCTCTTAAGTGCCACAATCGCTTATGTACTACAAAGCACAAAAAATCTGCAACTTTGGTTTTGGCACTTAACCGGGTTTGACTGTATTTGTCAAAGAATGTACGTAAGTGCGTATGTAAATATTTGAATTTTTTGTACACACATCTGCACATGACTTGTTGACTTTGTTTCCATTTACGCATGCCACGTTGTATAGGAATAAGGGTTGATTTTGCACTTGCCATATGCGATGTATGTTTGTAAAAGTGTGTATGGTTCTGATTTCCCATGAAACAATGAGTGTAAATATTTACATACATACGTTGCATATAGACAAATTAACAATTATAATGGGTACTTTCATATTTGTTTACATGCACACATAATTATACATATACTTACATATATATGTATAAGAATATTTGCGACCGCTTGGTTTCTTCTTATGGGGTTATGTCAAGCAAGAGGAGTACAAAATCAAACCCAGAAATCTGACTGAACTGAAGCAGTCCATTAAATAGATATTTGAGGCAATCCCGACGAACCCTCCAGCCCGCATTAATTTTCTAATTAGTTGTCCAATATGCATTTCTGAGCATGAAGGAGTAATTAATTATATAAAATAAAATAAAATTTTTATATACAATACAAAAAATATTCATAAAAAGAAACTTATTACGGTTAATTTTTGTAGCACGATTCGTGAGCCGCCCTGTATATGCAAAATATCTTAAAATTATATGCAAAGTCGTTTGCGCATTGTAAATATACGAATCTGTAAGCGTACATTTCTTAACATTGAATTTAGCATTATTTTTCTCATTTAACATTCAAAATGCTGAATTCTGCTATTTTGCGCTCCGCAGGGGTAAAATTCTGGTGAAATCCGCTTATAATTTGTTTGTCTCACCTCTTAAGTTGGCGAGTAACCCTCCGTCAAGAGGAACATTTTGACAATCGGCACACCATGAACCTTCTCTATATATACGTTCTCTGATAAAAGTCCCAATTTAATGGCTACACACTTATCTTTATTTCTAATTCCAACAACTTAACACTTATTGCTCGTTATTCGAGCTTACAACTTCTTGCTTATGTCTCAATTGTTCTTATCACGACAACACTCTAACTAGAACACACTCCGGCAGCCCTTATATAGTAAATCTGTAACAAAACATTGCTTCTAGAACATTCTGGCAACTACGAATTCGCTAACTAGTTGCTTCTGGCAGTTTATCGTTGATTCGATTTTGTTCTATCATCCGTGTTCGTCACAATATATATAGAATATTACGAAATGCATTTAATAATATTTTGATACAATAATTAATATTTTAGATGTAAATTTAATCTTTAGGGATTTTAATAGTCGAAAAATATTTGAATATGTAAAAAACATTTTTAAAGTTAAAAATTTTAAAACATAACACGGCAACACACTATAGCAGATTTGAGGCATTTAGACGTTTTAGTAGTAGATTTGTAAGTAAATAACCACTGAATTTGTTAAATTTGGTGATATTGTATTTGTGTGCGTGTTGGTGCATGGCGTAGTGATGGTGAATGTATGGTAAATAGGTGTGGTGATGTAGATGTGAATTTATGTGGGCTCACAGTGTTTTATGGTGAGGGGGGTCTGAGGCTCATTTGGCCATCCCGGTCCCCCTAGGCAAATGATTAGCCTAGTAGTCGCTGGAGCTGTTGTAGCGTTGCCACAACGCTGCTAAGACCCGTGGAACGACGTGGTTGTGGTTTAGACTGTCGACGCCGCATTGATGCTCCAATCCGCGGGCGTACAGCACGAGTTGAGGATTGAGGTTGTTGTCGTAGTTATCTAGTCCCCGCTTGGATGATAAGTGATAGTTTGGTTGTAGTCGAGGTCATCGGGAGGCCCAAGAAACAGGCTGTTTCGACGGGGTCGGACCATAGGGAAAAGGGTGTTAGGGCATGCAAAGAGATGCCCAACAAACCCAACTCATCTAACACCCTTTTCCCTATGGTTAGTATCATGTGGAGCCTCATTGCACGCAGGACATATGTTTGGAATGTCGGGTCTATTCTGGATAAGTAGGAGTTTAACCTGCTACAATATCCAGAACGAAATTGCGCGGGGGTCACTCTGGTTTCGAGAGGCAGCTCGAACTCTACGTCTGCTATGGATCCACCACTGACTCCTAGTACGCCATTCACTGAGAGGGAGTCGATGAAGGTGTTAATGGCTCCACTGTGAATGGCGGTCAGTGCTTGGCTTCGTTGCGTCCGAAGTCTGGTCGGCGTACTATCTGATGTCGTCGACGTAATCAAGGAATGACCTCTTGATTCTAGGAGGCGGTTCCGCTTCAAACAGAAACTGCTTGGAGAGGAGCTCGTTATGTTCCTTAACCGGAAGCATAAAGGCTTCACTGTGCAGGTGTTCTATTGGGGACATCAAGAGGCATCCCGTGATAGTCCGGAGTGCAGTGTTCTGACAAGTCTGAAGCTTTTTCGTCTGCGTTGCACTACATCCAGGCGACCATATTGGTGATGCATAGTTTAGGACCGGCAGGCCGATTGACTTGTATCTTACCAACAACATTTCTTGCATGCAGCTCTATACTTTGGCAGTTATCACGGTCTTGTGAGGAGTGAAGAAGCACAGACTGTCCAATGTGACGCGTAAATCTTTAGGGTTATTAACTGTCGGAATTTTTGTGCCATTGACTGAAATGTTCAGGTCCAGTCTGTCCTCCTTCGTCCAATTTGTGAAGCTGGTCGCTGTGGATTTAGTGGGGGAGATTGTCAGACTCCTTGAAGAGAAGAAGCGAGAAAGGTCGGAGAGGTAGATGTTTACTTTTGAGCACATGCCATCGATTCCATTGCCCGACGTAAATATCGTGCAGTCATCAGCGTACGAGGTCACAGAAATTCCCGCTGGTGGTTGGGGAGTTTCGAAATGTAGAAATTAAACAGTAGTGGGAAGAGGACTCCGCCCTTTGGAACCCCCTGTTTAATTCTTCTAAGTTTGGAGTTTGGGCTTCGAAACAGTACGGATGAATGCTGACCGCTCAGGTAGTTCATGGTCCACCGCTTCAGCCCTGGAGTGAGCGTTGATTGTTCTAGGTCCTCAAGTAGCGTTGTGTGATTAACTGTGTCAAAAGCTTTTGACAGGTCCAACGCTACGAGGATCGTGCTCTCGCAGGGTGGCTTCTGGTTTAGGCTATGAATTATCTGGGCGTTTATGACGCTAAGTGCTGTGGTGGTGTTGTGCACTTTTCGGAAGCCATGCTGATGGTCTGCTAGACTCAGGTGGTGCGTGAACGTCGGGAGTAGCAAGGCCTCAAGTGTCTCCACTACTGGGGAAAGGAGAGTTATCGGGCGATAGGACTCCCCTTTGTTGGCGGGTTTCCCGGGTTTCAGTAGTGGGACCACTCTTCCGACTTTCCACACATCGAGTATTTGAAGAGTGGACATCGACAAGTTGAGGACCTTGGTGAGGTAGCTTACTCCCGTCGAGCCTTTGATGACACTCTGAACCTCTCCATCGGTGAAAGTAAGTAGTGCGCAGTCTTTTGGCATTTTGCGCAGCCGTCGGGTAACACATCGTTTGGGCTTGTCGGTCAAAGGGTGCAGTGTAAATTGCCGGCTAAAATAGCTCGCGCACTTCTTTGGATCCGAAGAGGTATGGCCATTGAATTGAATTTCAACCCGGTCGTCATGTCTCCTCGGATTAGACAAGGCCTTGACAGTAGTCCAAAGCTTACTTACACCGGTGGAGAGATTGCAGAACTTCAGGTGCTCTATCCATTTTGTCCGCTTATGTTGATTTACCATTTGCCGAATCTCCAAATTGACATCCCTTATTCGGGGATCACAGGGATCAGGTGTCGCGCTCGTTTGCTAACACAGCTGCTTCGGCTGGGAAATTAGGTGGGAGTTCCGCGATTCTTCCAGCCGGTATGAAGCTAGCAGTAGCAGCAGCGATCACCTTGCGGAATGGGTAGTGCGTTGAAGGTGGTCTCAGTACATTCTGTGAAGCCGACCCAGTTAGCCTTGTTAAAATTAATGAAGGTGCGGCTGTCCACAGAAATAAAGTCGGGAGGTTTCTCGATCGAGAAAATTATAGGCAGATGGTCTGATGCGAGAGTTAGCATATGTCGCCAGGTTATGCTATTTATCAGATCACCGCTATCGATGGTAATATCGAGCGAGCTATTATAGGTGCCCATAATTCTGGTGGGGGCTTCGTCATTCCGATCTTACTCTGGAGTCCGTTGCAGTTGAATTGTAGAATTCGCGTTTGTCGCAGGTGGTGGTTTTTGCAGCTGTAATATTCGCATGGGCGGTTGTCGCACTGTGGTGTTATTTGGCGATGCCACTTGATGGAATTGCGGGAGCAGACTTCTACAGCATGGGAAAACATACGACGCACTCCACTCACGTGTGGCGCGCAGGCCGGAACATGAGAGAAAGTGACAGCAGCCAGTGCAATAATTGCACTTGACTCATGTGACGTTCCGGCGTATTACGGACTGACATGCGGAACAGACTGTGTGAGGAACCAGGAGTTGCTGAGTGGTTCTCGCATGGTGATTGGAGTAGGATGCAGGTAGAGGGGGGTTGGTCTTACTGGGAGTCATGCTGCCTAGAACTCCTTAGGTCCTTTTTTGGCCACTCGACTGGAGTGGCGTCGCAATGCGCGAGCATGGTGCAGGTTGCACAACCGTTGAGGCTGGTGTCGCAGTATTACGTTGGCAGCATGGGGCCACGTAACGCGTGGTCCACTCCTTATGGGTCTTAAGGCCTGAGCGTGAGTCTTAAGATGGCTCCATCCATTGCAAGTTTTGCACCTAACCGAGGTGGAGTTTGGATGGTGCCTTTTAACGCATAAGCAGCAAAAGAATTCCTCGGGGCCCGGGTTGGACTCGATGATAGCACGGGTCAATAGGATACGGAGCAACCCTACTGTTAGGTGCTGCTGTAATGACGACAAACTTAAACTAACACTTACCGATCCAAACAGGGTAAGATCGCCGAAATAACAGCCCTTGGCCGGATAAAATCCGGGTCAATTCCGGTAACGTAGATCCGGCTGTTGTGGGAATTGGAGGGTTGAGGTCGTGTTGCGCGGCTGCGAAGAGTAGGTGGCCGATCGACGTCGCGCCTCGAGGTGCGATGAAGTAGCGTGTGAAGTGGCCTGCTGCAAATTTGGCACAGACCCGTGGACTCACACTCTTGAGTCCCATGCGTATGCGATAGGCGTGTGCCTGGGCAACTTGCTTTCGTTGCAACGGTCACATACCTCTAAAAATCCCACAATGTGTCAAATGGTGTTGATGACGACATATGCATATTATGCAATGTGCCTATGAAGGCAGTGATGATAGCGTCGGTGGTGGTCGCGTGCCATCACGAGGAGCAGGTGCTGTTGCAAGGGTAGTTGCAGCTGCAGCTCGGGGCATTGGGGAAGGCCGGGTGCGTCGAACGTTGGTAGCCGACCGCACAGTTGGCGTTGGAGAATCCCACAATGTGTCAAATAGTGTTGATGACAACATATGCATATTATGCAATGTGCCTATGAAGGCAGTGATGATAGCGTCGGTGGTGGTCGCGTGCCACCACGAGGAGCAGGTGCTGTTGCAAGGGTAGTTGCAGCTGCAGCTCGGGGCGTTGGGGAAGGCCGGGTGCGTGGAACGTTGGTAGCCGACCGCACAGTTATTTGATTATGCAGATCTGTCATAAACACGATATGGATAATCGTGCCGCGCTATGTGAGATGAATGGGTCGTCCTATTGATCGACATTTTTTTTATTAGTGATTTCTTATTTTTAACGGTTATAAGCAAATTTTTCGGTTTTTTGTTTCTTGTTTTGATTATTTTATTGTATTGCGGTAGTATCGGTTGATTGTTTGCGATTTGCTGCGTTGCTATTATCGGCGGTTGGTAGAAAGCACATTTTCACGAGCGGTCTGGTTAGCGTTCCGCTTTGCGTACGAAGATTAACGACTCGTATGACCATCGGAGCCGTAATGTATCTTTTCTATGCGGCCAACCCGCCATTCGGTAGGGGGCAGACAATCATCATGGATGATGACACAATCTCGAAGTTTTGGCGCTTGTTCAGGAATCTTCCAACGGTATCTTATTTTTTTCCATCGATATAATAAGGATAGCGACTCCACGCCTGGCTCAGGTATGGCCAGAATGGGTGTTCTTTTGAGAAAGTGCCCTGTAGTTAAGGCTGTGAAATCTGAGGAATCTTGCGAGAGGATTGTGAGAGACCGTGAATTGAGAACGGCTTCAATTCGAAATAATAAGGTGGTGAATTCTTCATAATTGAATTTGTAACTCCCAGCCACCTTTTTGAGGTGCTTTTTACAGTTGATTCCCATAAACCACCCATATGAGGAGCGCTTGGGGGGATAAATTGCCAATTAATGCCTTTTGGCTCGTACTTTTGTACAATCTCAGGTGAGACTTGTTTGATAAAGTTCACAAACAGTTTTTCGGTGGCTCTTTGAGCGCTGATAACTGTTTTATCATTGTCGCTCATTATCTTCCATGGAAAGCCGTGTCGTCCGACGAAGCGAGCAAATGCCGCAAGGAAAGCCTTCTTTGTCAAATTAGTACAAAACTGCTGCTCTCCTGCTCAGAGTAGGAGAACTTAACAAGAACGTCTTTGTCTGACAAGGCCTAGCAAAATCGACACCTGTGATGGAGAAAGGCAGAGCGAAGTTGCAGCATTCCGGTGGAAGTGCTGACATAATCTGTGTTCGCATCTTCTGCTTGTGCATTGTGCAGATTTTGTACAGGAAAATGCATTTATTTATTTGGGGCTTAAGTCGGGGAATATAAAATTCCTGGCGGACCATATGTTGCATGAGGCGATGGATATCGTCTATATCATTTGAGTGTTTAACAATTCGGTTGCTAGAGAAAATTCTGACTTGGTGTTTTCTGCCAATTCGTGCAGTGTTCGAATGGCTAAATATGGAGCACAGTTGACGCCAAAGGTAACTGTTTTCAATTTACAGTCGGAGTGGACTATTGGGAGATTTCCGGAAAATAATTCGTTGAAAATCTTTATCGTCTTTATGTACGTCTATTTGTCGATAAATTTTCTCAACGTCCCCATTGAATATGTATTTCAATATACGTCAATTAAATATGAGGAGCACTAAATCTGGTGGTAGTGTAGGTCCAGTAAATAGAATATCATTTAGGGAATTTCCTGAGCTAGTGAATGTTGAGGCATTGAAGACCACTTTGACTTTTGTTGTTTTTTTATATGGCTTAAATACTGCGTGATGAGGCAGGTAGAATGAGTAGTATTTGCCATTTAGGATTTTTTCGCCTTCGCTTACTTCATCCATGTGGTATAAATGGAGGTATTATTTAACACGCCATCGTATTCTGGCTTAAGCTCACCTTTTTTAAGTACGTTTTTTTCCATACTTAAAAACTGCTGTATTGCAGAGGTGCGAGAGTGACCATCACAATACTGATCCTCTGGGGTTGTAATGGAAATGGGGGGGGAGGATTTTGTGGTTATTGTGTGTATATATTAATATAATTATAATAGCAATAATTTGTTAATATAATATATGTAAATATAAGTTTATTCACCCGATTTTATTTTATTTTTTTTTTGTATATCCGTTGTTTGGAATTTTCCGTTAACGTTGGGAAAAATATAATATTAGGTCAAGTAAAAAGTTCGTTCGGTTTTTTCTATGAGAAGGCGTTATTGTCCATAGTACTAGTGTTACGTGTCGCATCATGTCATACTATACGGCTGAAAACGTGTTTATTCGCGCTAAAAGTTTGTCTTTGACAGTTTCGATTAATTCACTCAGTACGTTGTGAGCGCTCGTCAAAGATGGACACCAGCAAAGAGAAAATTCGCTATATTTTATAATAATAATAATAACCCAACGATTACCCTCCTTCCGCCCAACCGACGCGAGGGGCGCAATCCGCATACGTGCGGAATTAGCCGAGTCAGAAAGGCAAGAGAGTTTTTTAAATGTTGAGATCTAAAACTGCACAGCTACAGAAACAAAAATTTCAGCAGCTAAGATTTATAGTTACAATATAATAAATTGTTACATTTTCATTCATTAAGAGAAAACAATAAAGTCTTTTCAATTTTGGAAAGTGAGTCAGATAAGTCAAATGTGCTGGAATGAGAATTAAAATCATGACATATACGGCGGAATGGCTCGTTTAGTTCAAAATTTGTTCTGCAGGATTATAACAGTAAAGGTCAAAACTGTGTCGAAAAGCGAATCGGGATAGTAAATTCAAGATTTTCACTAAGAATATTATGTCAAGCATTTCCCTACGACTAGAAAGTGTAGGTAGATTAATAAGTTTTAAACGACTAGTGTATGGAGGTAGACTTACCCTAGAATCCCATCGGAAATGCGCTAAGGCGAAAAGTAAAAATTGTTTCTAAACAGATTCTAACTTGTCAGAATGGATTTGGTAGTTAGGGTTCCATACAACAGAGCCATATTCCAATATAGGTCTAACCAAAGTTGTATAAAGTGTTTTAGTAATATACGGATCTCTAAATTCTTTAGACCAACGTTTAACAAAACTGAGGAAAGCTTTTGCTTTCAAGACCATGGTGTCAATATAAAGACTAAAATTAAGTTTAGGGTCCATATTAACTCCCAAATCAACATAGTTAAAATCTTGCTCCAGAATATGGTGTTTTATTAATTTCAAGCAAGTAGTTTGACTTGAAAAATTTTGCAAACATATTGGATATAATAACATTGTCAGTTGGAATGATAGATTTGTATTTCATCGCGGACAGAAATTTGGAAATCCTGCGTTTGGGGTAAAACGTCTTTGGATTACTTACAACATTCTTTTTTTACTTTATTTAAGTAATTATGATAACATTTTTTGTTTAGGTCAAAATATTGTCGACGCAATAAAGAATATTTAGAATAGTCGACAAGTGACCCGTTTTTTTATAATGTTTAAAGGCTCGAGTTTTTCTGTTTTTCAGTTTATGTAACTCTTTCGAGGACCACGGACTTCTACTTTTACTTTTATTAACAATTACTATTGGAGCATACTTTTCAAATAATTTCGTAATAATGTTATTAAAATGAGAGACACTCAATTCAATATCACCATTATAATTAGGCCATGATATTGTAGAAAGTTCTGTATTTAACTTTTTAAACTTTGCTTTTGCTATTTATTATCGCGTACATTGCTCAAGATTTCGACAGATATTTCCAAAGCAGGATGATACGAATCCTCTGGTATAACAAGAGGATTACTCTGAATAACGGAACACTTTGAAGAGGTATCAACGTATACTAAATCTAAGCATTTACCAAATTTATTCGAAATCAAATTAATTTGGTTCAGACCCAACTCGGACATTTTTTCGAAAAACTCATGAAAACATGACCGATTGCAAATCGGTACGATATAGTCATCGAAAGCTTTCCACGAAGCACATGGTAAATTGAAATCTCCTAATACGATTATTGAATCTGCATTATTTGCCACCGATTGTAGTGCTGCAAGTATTTATTAAAGAAGCATGCTGCATGTATACAGATAAGTCCGAATGGGGTGGTATATAAGACAAGGTTAAATAAATAAAGCAACTATTAACATAGACTCTAATACATTTAAATTCAAATGAGTCGGTTCCTGGAACAAGAACATCTTCAGATGGGATAGAGGAATGTACGGCAAATAGAACACCTCCACCGATACTGTTCAGTCGATCACATCTTAATATTTGAAATTCGCTATTTAAAATCTCATGATCAAAAATGTGAGGTTATGACCATGTTTCTGTAAATCCAATTATATGGAAATTAAAATTGGAACTGTTTAAATACAAGTAGGTTAATTTTGTATTAAGACCTCTAACATTTTGATAATAAATGCTTAGCGAATTTTACCAATCAGTTTTTTATATCGGTGGTTGCTTTTGGTAATTTAGCAATGTTTTCCTCAGTTTGACTTCGAAGTTTAGGCTTAAATTCGCGTACAAAAGCCCCTGGTGGCCAGAATGAACTATCTAAGATCTTTTTGAATCAAGAGATACGTCTATTTTAAACGCTGATATACTTCTATCATATTTGAAGTTAAATTTACGGATATTGATATCATCGATTTTTAAACGTGAAGAAATGTAAGACTTAATGTCCTCCACCAAGGTATCTTTGGCAAGTCTCGAAATAAATATAGACTTTTTAGGTGGAATAACTATCAAATTATTAACTGATGCTACTAAGTTATTAGGGGGAGCCTCTGGAATTGTGGGACACTTATTACTATTAGATAGAGCTTTTGGGAAATTGAGCTCTTTGGAAGTTGACGGCTTATCACTTTGAGGGCAAGGATTAGAGAGATTTATTAAGTCATTGGGAGGAGACGTTCTTTTCTGTACAGAAGAACTAAGTGTTACTTCATCGGAAGAACGTTTACGCTTAGGAGCAGGTTTAGAGGACTGATGAGAATCATTCAGGCACTTAAAAGATTTGAAGAATTTTTCATAGTGCCTAAATTTTTCATTGAGGGTTCCAAGATCTTGACCGATTTCGTTAAAGCCATTGCGTGTCTCCCTATAAACTTTAAATAGATCGATTTCAATAGATCTACAATTTAAATAGAACCAACGCAATCCCTTACAGTCGAGAATAGAATCTAAGATTCTACCTGTCAGTCCAGCACATTTAATATGGGCAAGCCCATCACAAAACCAGCATGAAACGTAGCGATCTGACTCGCCAAAAATCAATTAAAGTTTAAGAATTTTGCAAAATTAAACACAATAGTTTACACAAAAAAATTACAGCTTTACAGCTTGAAGTGTTGCCACCTTCTTTTTGACAATTTACAATTTTTCTTCGATCAAGGGGAAAAAGCAGCCAAAGCGGCTGAAAAAATTAATTTAATTTATGGGCCCGATACTATGAACGAACGTGTAGCACCAAAGTGGTTTGCTAGGTTCCGTTCCGGTAATTTCGATGTCAAAGATGCACCACGCGTCGGAAGGTCTGTCGTCGAAAATTGCGATAAATTCATGGAAATAGTAGAAACAGACCGTCACGTGAGCACTTATTTAATTGCTGAGCAACTAAACATAAGCCAGAAAACCGTTTGGAACCATTTGCATAACTTGGGATTCGAAAAGAAGCTCGATAGTTGGGTGCCACACGAACTAACGCAAAAAAACATGATGGACATAATTTCCATCTGCGAATCCCTGCTGAATCGCAACAAAATCGACCCGTTTCTGAAGCGGATTGTGACTGGCGATGAAAAATGGGTCACTTACGACATCATCGAGCGCAAACGGTCGTGGCCAAAGCTCGGGGAAGAGGCGCGGACAGTGGCAAAAACCGGATTGACGGCCAGAAAGGTTTTGCTGTGTGTTTGGTGGGATTGGCCAGGAATCATCTACTGCGAGCTACTCCCCTATGGACAAATGCTCAATTCGGCCTTCTACTGCCAACAACTGGACCGCTTGAAAGCAGCACTCATCTTTGATCTACAGAGGCCGAATTGTGTTCAATAAGGACAACGCCAAGCCCCACACGTCTTTAGGGACGCGCCAGAAGCTCCGGCTGCTCGGATGGGAGGTCCTAATGCACCCACCTTATAGTCCGGACCTGGCACCAAGTGATTACCATCTTTTCCTGTCCATGGCGAACGCGCTTAATGGTGAGAAGTTGGCCTCAAGAGAGGCCTGTGCAAATTGGCTCTCCGAGTTGCTTGCCAATAGGAACGCAGCCTTCTACGAGAGGGGTATAATGAAGTTGGCATCTCTTTGGCAACAAGTTTACGAACAAAACGGCTCATATTTGACTTACAAGTAAATCAGACAAATGTACACAAAGTTAAACACCGTAGTAGTAAAATTTTTAGTCAATTTTTATACTCTCGCAACCTGTTGCTACAGAGTATAATAGTTTTGTTCACCTAACGGTTGTTTGTATCACCTAAAACTAATCGAGTTAGATATAGGGTTATATATATATAAATGATCAGGATGAAGAGACGAGTTGAAATCCGGGTGACTGTATGTCCGTCTGTCCGTCCGTCCGTGCAAGCTCTAACTTGAGTAAAAATTTAGATATCTTTATGAAACTTGGTAGACATGTTTCTTGGTACCGTGAGACGGTTGGTATTGCAGATGGGCGTAATTGGCCCACTACCACGCCCACAAAACGCCATTAATCAAAAACAAATAAATTACCATAACTAAGCTCCGCAATAAGATACAAGACTGTTATTTGGTACACAGGATCACATTAGGGAGGGGCATCTGCAGTTAGAATTTTTTATTTTAAAGTCGGCGTGGTCCCGCCTTTAATAGGTTTAATGTGCATATCTCCTAAACCGCTAATGCTATAATAACAAAATTCACTGGAAGCAAATGTTTTTAGCACTTCTATTGACGGTGTGAAAATAGTAGAAATCGGGTGGCAACTCCGCCTCTCTCCTCATATAACAGTACTGTTAAAAACTACTAAAAGCGCGATAAATCAAGCACTAAACACGCCAGAGACATTAAATTTTATCCCTGGGATGGTATGAGATGACTTTATAGGAACCGCGTTCAAAATTAGACAGTGGGCGTGGCACAGCCCACTTTTAGGTGAATACCCATATCTTGGAATCTGCTTACCCGATTTTAACCAAATTCGGTGCATAACGTTCTTTTCATATTTCTATGTTATAGTGCGAAAGTGGGCGAAATCGGACTACAACCACGCCTATTTCCCATAGAACATCATTTTCAATTCCATCTGATTCTTTCACTTTCCGCTATGCATATCAAGCAACAATGATTATATCGGGCTAAAACTTTGCGTGAATAATACGTTTAAAGTATGCCACCTTGTGACCAAAAATTGTCTAAATCGAACCAAAACTGTTCAAGCCCCTAAGTACTAAATATGTGGACCCCAGTGCCTATATTTGACCTTCTACCGAAAATATCAGTCAATCCACAAAGAAATCTCAAACGAGTATACCATTTGACTTTGCGAGAGTATAAAATGTTCGGTTACATCCGAACTTAGCCCTTCCTTACTTTTTTTGTATTGTTTTGTTTTTCGTTAACGTTGTACCCGTTTTTTAGCTTGTTAAAACGGATTTTCCTAATTTTATCAGTATACAGGATTAATAAACATACATATATAATTAATACCAAGTAATGAAGGGCTAATTTCGGGTGTAACCGAACATTTTATACTCTCGCAAAGTCAAATGGTATACTCGTTTTAGATTTCTTTGTGGATCTTGCCGCCTTGTTCTTGTGGACCGATATTTTCGGTAAATAGTCAACTATAGGCACTGGGGTCCACATATTAAGTACCTAGGGGATTGAACAGTTTTGGTTCAATTTAGATAAGGAGTGGGCAGGGTTCACCCGATTTCACCCATTTTCACACCGTCGATAGAGATGCTAAAAGCATTTGTTCGCAGTGAACTTCGTTATAATAGCTTCAGTGGTATAGAAGATATGCACATTAAACTTATAAGGGGCGGGACCACGCCCACGTAAAAAAAAATTTAACTGCAAATGCCCCTCCCTAATGTGATCCTGTATACCAAATAACAGTCTTGTATCTTTTTGTCAAGCTTAGTTATGGCAATTTGTTTGTTTTTGATTAGTGGCGTTATGTGGGCGTGGCAGTGGTGCGATTACGCCCATCTGCAATACCAACCGTCTTATGGTACCAAGAAACATGTGTACTAAGTTTTATAAAGATATCTAAATTTTTACTCAAGTTACAGCTTGCACGGACGGACAGACAGACAGACAGTCAACCGGATTTCATTCCATTCCGCCTTCCTGCCAAGGGTAACTTTGAACTTCCTAGTGAAGCTTACTGCTTTGGTAATGCTGTCCCTTGGCAGAAGGGCCAGTGGCATTTCGTCACTTAGGGCCTTCCCTTTGCCAACCCCTTCTGCTGTCATTTGAAGCAGGGTATGTTTGGCCGTCTGTTCGATCACTATATGAAACGGTGTGAGCTCCAGCATTACTTCCAGTGCTGCAGTCGGACACGTACGCATCGCGTCTTACCGAAGTCTGCGATGCTTTGGAAACCCAAGCCACCGCTCCATACAATAAACAAATAGCATAGACAAATTATAAAATATAAAGAATACACAAAGTGGAAAAAAATACAAACATACATAGATGCACATTGACATACCGTATATATTGCATATATACATACAAATCTCGCTTATACGTAATAGATAACAATTATAATTGCATTCAAATATTTTATATATTAAATTACATATTTACTCATAACAATAAAGAGATAACGGAAAATACCAATTTTTCTCTTCCGCTTTCGCGCCCTGTATTGCGAAAGAATATAAACACAATCCATACAAATATACGGCATAACATTTGCGTTTCTCTTCTTACCCTGCACCCGAGTATTATTAAATTATTAATACTTTAATATAGTAAATAAGTAATATTTAAATTCACCACTAATTAAACGGCGGCAAAGTGACTAAATTAAATTTGTTCAAACAAAAAAAAAGTCGGTTTAACAAAAGTAATTCATTTGAGCAATATTCATACATATTTCTTCATATACAGTTGCATATTACATTTTCAAAGTCCGCATTGGCAAATACTCCTTTTTCTTGGGCAAAAAAACAAGCAGGATTGCATACAAATTAAAAAGCGTACATTCAAAATAAAACCTCAACTAAATCATATCGCAAGTAAATACAGTTTACACGAACAAAAAAAAAATTATGATTCATTGAAACTTCAAATAAAAAACGAATAATGAATGATAATAAAAAACAAAACACACCTGCAGGAGCTACACGCTCAAAACACGTGGCTAAATTTATTTTAGAAAGTGACAGGTTAATAAGATACTGCACTAGATTTTCATCTTGACAGATTCAAGACTGCTCTGAATCGGTACTAGATATCAAAATGGATGGATTATTTTTGGACACGTCTCCAAGCGGCTCATGACACCATAGTAGTAACAGAGCCATCAGATCTACCACAAAAATTTTAAAAATTCGCCTTTCGTCAATTATAAAAACTGCTTAGACCAGTATGAAGCTACAAGCTAAGATCTCCGATCAATTAAAGCTAATAAAGGCTATTGCACATCCGAGAGTAGAGCTGCCACAACTGCAAAGTCAAGAGGCAAGTTCAGGCATCCATATCAAGGTGCCCGCATGTGACACAGAAATATTTCATGGTGTTGAACAATAGCCGTGCTTCTGGAACATGTTTACAGCCGTTTACATAAATCACCCAAAATTATCAAATGCACATAAATTGTATCACCTCCGATACAAAACAAAAGGTCAAGCAGGCGTAATAGTAAACCAGTTCGCACTAAATGCCGATAATTTTAATTTGGCTTGGGAAGCCCTTAAATCTACATATATAAAAATGAAAGAATATTGGTCGATAAGCGAGTAACGATACTAATGAACTTGCCTAAGATTCAAAAGGAAGCAATTGAAGAATTTATAAAACTGCAAACCACTGTTTCTAATTGCTTGTCGGTTCTATTGACACAAAACATTCCCACAGACAGCTGGACCCAATACTGGTAAATATATGCACCGTCGCTTTACCAGAAAAATCGTTACTTTTTTTAGGAGCAAGCGTTCCCATCTCGAAAAAAAATATTCAACGTGGCAACAAATGAAAGAATTTTTAATTACCCAATACGAAACCGTAGAAGGGATAGATAAAAAAACAAATGGTCAGAACGAAAACCGTTCAACAAGACTTAAATCGAAGCTTCAATAGACCTCAAGCCAGCAGCAACCACAACTTCATGCGAACTATGTACAGAAGGGCATATGCTCAAATCTTGCGAGAGATTCAAAAAATTTAATATTATCGACCGAAAAAAGTTTGTAAGAACAAAAAGACTTGGTACAAATTCCTTGTCACATGCGTCATAAACGACATAATTCTATGCGTCATTATAACAATTTTTCCAACTCACCCCCAAACAGCGCAAATATAAACAGAGCCACGGGTTTAGTTGCAACAGCAAATCCCGAAGTGCTAAATCCCGAAAATTGCCAAGAAGCACCAAGCTGATCAAAGGCAATAATAATTCAAACACTACACAGCGAAAACCAAAGTAGGGTACTACAAGTACTACCCACAGCAGTCGTCCCCATCGAACACCGAGGAGGACTATTTAAACTTAGGGCCGTAATAGACCAAGGATCACAACGATCTTTCATAGCGTTTAGGGCACAAGTTGATCTCAAACGAGTACCTCAATTCACAATTGAAATAGTTTTGGGAGTTAGAAGAACTCCGCCCCCATTTCACTTACAACCCCAAAAGATCAGTATTGTGATGACTTTTACAAAGCCACAACTAATAGATCAGATAATGGTCGGTATGTCGTACGACTACCACTAAAACAACAATTTCCCAACACAATCGCCTTAGATCACTCTCGCACCTCTGCAATACAGCAGTTTCAAAGTATGGAAAAAAACCTACTTAAAAAAGGCGAGCTCAAACCAGAATATAATGGTGTGTTGGAAGAATACCTCCATTTGGACCTCATGGAGGAAGTAAGCCCATGCGAGAAAATCATCAAAGACAAATACTACTCATTTTACTTGACCACATCATGCAGTAGTAAAACCAAACAAAAAGCAACTAAAGTAAGAGTTGTCTTTAATGCTTCAAGATCCACTAGCTCGGGGAACTCCCTAAATGATATCCTATTTACTGGACCCACACTCCAACCAGATTTAGTGCTACTAATTTTAAATTTTGCGTTTATTCAAATACGTATTCAACGGAAACGTCGAAAAAATGTACAGACAAATAGTCGTACATAACGACGATTAAGATTTTCAGCGATTTATTTTCCGAAAATTCCCCAATAGTTCCCTACGCGACTGAAAATTGAAAACCGTTACCTTTGGCGTCAACTGTGCTCCATATCTAGCCATTCGAACACTGCACGAATTGGCAGAAAACACCAAGTCAGAATTTCCTCTGGCAAATCAGGTGTTTAAAACACAAACGTATGTAGATATCCTGTCTGGAAGTCACAGTCTTCTACAAGCATACGAGTCACTATCACAAGTGGGTCAAGCCCTCAAAACCGCGGGGTTTCCGTTGAAAAAATAACGGCGAACCACCCTAATATCTTAAAGGACATACCAAATTAAAATTTATTATATACTAATTTCCTTAAATTCGAATAGGAAAGTACAACAAAAACTCTGGTGATCCAATGGAATGCGATATGTGACCAGTTTTCATACATTACAGAGTCAATATCGGCATTATCCACCACAACAAAACGCCAAATTTTATGCTCTGTGGCAAAACTTTTCAACCCCGTACGCCTATTATGATACAAGCGAAAATCCTGATACAAGAATTATGGCTAGACGAAACCAACTGGGACGAACAAGCGAAAAATATTGGCTTAGAAAACTGATCCCAGTTTGCACACAATTTAACAGCAATTTCGCAGATATAAATACCACGTTGAGCGAACTATTCCCTTCTTACCAATTCAAACCAAACTGCTTCCCCGACGCCTCAGAAAATCCATACTGCGCACCAGTTCGAATTGAGCTATGTAGTAGTGCCAAATAAGTATCCACAGTGCACATATCGATATTCCGATTACGAAATTATTCTAGCCTGATTGGAAAAAACACCCGATGCTTAGTAAACATGTATCCAATTGCACGTACACTCGTCCATGCATTCAGAATAGTTACCCACATTCTCAAATACAATTCAACAATAAAGGTTATCGAACTACAACCACTCCTATTTCCCATATAACACCATTTTAAATTCCATTTGATTCTTTCACTTTCCAGTATGCAAATCAAGCAACAATGATTGTATCGGGGTAAAACTTTGCGTGGATAATGCGTTTAAAGTATGCTTCCTCGTCACCAAAACCCTATAACCAAAACTGTTCAATCCCCTAGGTACTTAATATGTGGACCCCAGTGCCTATAGTTGACTTTTTACCGAAAATATCGATCAACATAGAACATGGCGGCAAGATTCACAAAGAAATCTAAAACGAGTATACCATTTGACTTTGCGAGAGTATAAAATGTTCGGTTACATCCAAACTTAGCCCTCCCTTGTTTTTTTTTTTTGTATATTTTTGTTGTTTTTTAAGTTATTTTTATTTTATGTGTTTAGACACATTTAATATGTTTTGCCGCTTTTTCACTTTTATGTCATATACATATGTTCGCTCACTCAACTCTCATCTGCATTAATTTATGCACACGTATGTATATATATTAGATTAGATTAGATAAAATAAAGATAGAGGTATGCCCCGCGACCTATGGTCTATTGTGCCCTCCCCTAGGTCACAAAAACTCATCTAGCCCCAGCATATAGACGAAATCCAATATACTACTAGGTGCTAGTGAAGCGATGCGATCCCTGTTTGGAAACTTGGATCCCAGAACCTTAACTCTGCGTCTGCAGACTGCTATGAAGTCCACTAGCAGGTGTTCTGGGGTTTCCGACTCCATGTCACAGAACCGGCAGTTTGCAAAAGAAACTAAGCGCATGTTAAATAAATGCTTGTTGAGCCTGCAATGTCCGGTGTAGAACGCGACAAGTAGCCGGAATTTATTTCTCTGGAGATTGATTACGATTTTAAGCCGTCTGAGGTCACAACCACCCCATCAGCAACCTGGCATGGCGCATGCCTTGGAGAAGTTGCCAATGTCTCTCCCTGCCTGCTCTTTCCTCTTTACGGAACTGTTCTTTAATGGTGTGTGGACCAATCGCTATGTACGGTTCTGATCCAACCATTTTTGTGGAGGCTGCAGTGCGAGCCAACTCGTCAGCCAGTTCGTTTCCTGCTATACCCCTGTGACCAGACACCCAGATGAGGTGTATTCTATTGTGGCTTGATAGACTGTTCAGTCATTTTATGCACTGCTGCACTAGTAACGATTTGACCTCAAAAGCCGAGATCGCTTTTAGTGCCGCCTGACTATCGCTGAGTATGCTGATACTCTTATTGCGATAGTTGCGTTGGAGGTTTATCTCTACACACCGACTTAAAGCATATACTTCGGCCTGGAAAATGATAGGAAAACTTCCCATGGAAAATATCTCGACAATTTTTGGACACGTCTCCAAGCGTCTACCACAAAATTTTAAAAATTCAGCTTTCGTCAATTATGAAAACTGCTTAGACCAGTATAAAGCTACAAGCTATGATCTCCGATCAATTAAAGCTATTAAAGGCTATTGTACCTACTCCACATCCGAGAGTAGAGCTGCCACAACTACAAAGTCAAGAGGCAAAGGCAAGTCCATCTCAAGGTGCCCGCATGTGGCACAGAAATATTTCATGGTGTTGAACAATGGCCGTCCTTCTGGAACATGTTTACAGCCGTTTACATAAATCACCCAAAATTATCAAATGCACAAAAATTGTATCACCTCCGATACAAAACAAAAGGTCAAGCAGGCGTAATAGTAAACCAGTTCGCACTAAATGCCGATAATTTTAATTTGGCTTGGGAAGCCCTTAAATCTACATATATAAAAATGAAAGAATATTGGTCGATAAGCGAGTAATGATACTAATGAACTTGCCTAAGATTCAAAAGGAAACAATTCAAGAATTTATAAAACTGCAAACCACTGTTTCTAATTGCTTGTCGGTTCTATTGACACAAACCATTCCCACAGACAGCTGGACCCAATACTGGTAAATATATGCCGCTTTACCAGAAAATCGTTACTTTTTTAGGAGCAAGCGTTCCCATCTCGAAAAAAAATATCCAACGTGGCAACAAATGAAAGAATTTTTAATTACCCAATACGAAATCGTAGAAGGGATAGATAAAAAAAAATGATCAGAACGAAAACCGTTCAACAAGACTTAAATCGAAGCTTCAATAGACCTCAAGCCAGCAGCAACCACAACTTCATGCGAACTATGTACAGAAGGGCATATGCTCAAATCTTGCGAGAGATTCAAAAAATTTAATATTATCGACCGAAAAAAGTTTGTAAGAACAAAAAGACTTGGTACAAATTCCTTGTCACATGCGTCATAAACGACATAATTCTATGCGTCATTATAACAATTTTTCCAACTCACCCCCAAACAGCGCAAATATAAACAGAGCCACGGGTTTAATTGCAACAGCAAATCCCGAAGTGCTAAATCCCGAAAATTGCCAAGAAGCACCAAGCTGATCAAAGGCAAAAATAATTCAAACACTACACAGCGAAAACCAAAGTAGGGTACTACAAGTACTACCCACAGCAGTCGTCCCCATCGAACACCGAGGAGGACTATTTAAACTTAGGGCCGTAATAGACCAAGGATCACAACGATCTTTCATAGCGTTTAGGGCACAAGTTGATCTCAAACGAGTACCTCAATTCACAATTGAAATAGTTTTGGGAGTTAGAAGAACTCCGCCCCCATTTCACTTACAACCCCAAAAGATCAGTATTGTGATGACTTTTACAAAGCCACAACTACTAGATCAGATAATGGTCGGTATGTCGTACGACTACCACTAAAACAACAATTTCCCAACACAATCGCCTTAGATCACTCTCGCACCTCTGCAATACAGCAGTTTCAAAGTATGGAAAAAAACCTACTTAAAAAAGGCGAGCTCAAACCAGAATATAATGGTGTGTTGGAAGAATACCTCCATTTGGACCACATGGAGGAAGTAAGCCCATGCGAGAAAATCATCAAAGACTAATACTACTCATTTTACTTGACCACATCATGCAGTAGTAAAACCAAACAAAAAGCAACTAAAGTAAGAGTTGTCTTTAATGCTTCAAGATCCACTAGCTCGGGGAACTCCCTAAATGATATCCTATTTACTGGACCCACACTCCAACCAGATTTAGTGCTACTAATTTTAAATTTTGCGTTTATTCAAATACGTATTCAACGGAAACGTCGAAAAAATGTACAGACAAATAGTCGTACATAACGACGATTAAGATTTTCAGCGATTTATTTTCCGAAAATCCCCCAATAGTTCCCTACGCGACTATAAATTGAAAACCGTTACCTTTGGCGTCAACTGTGCTCCATATCTAGCCATTCGAACACTGCACGAATTGGCAGAAAACACCAAGTCAGAATTTCCTCTGGCAAATCAGGTGTTTAAAACACAAACGTATGTAGATATCCTGTCTGGAAGTCACAGTCTTCTACAAGCATACGAGTCACTATCACAAGTGGGTCAAGCCCTCAAAACCGCGGGGTTTCCGTTGAAAAAATAACGGCGAACCACCCTAATATCTTAAAGGACATACCAAATTAAAATTTATTATATACTAATTTCCTTAAATTCGAATAGGGAAGTACAACAAAAACTCTGGTGATCCAATGGAATGCGATATGTGACCAGTTTTCATACATTACAGAGTCAATATCGGCATTATCCACCACAACAAAACGCCAAATTTTATGCTCTGTGGCAAAACTTTTCAACCCCGTACGCCTATTATGATACAAGCGAAAATCCTGATACAAGAATTATGGCTAGACGAAACCAACTGGGACGAACAAGCGAAAAATATTGGCTTAGAAAACTGATCCCAGTTTGCACACAATTTAACAGCAATTTCGCAAATATAAATACCACGTTGAGCGAACTATTCCCTTCTTACCAATTCAAACCAAACTGCTTCCCCGACGCCTCAGAAAATCCATACTGCGCACCAGTTCGAATTGAGCTATGTAGTAGTGCCAAATAAGTATCCACAGTGCACATATCGATATTCCGATTACGAAATTATTCTAGCCTGATTGGAAAAAACACCCGATGCTTAGTAAACATGTATCCAATTGCACGTACACTCGTCCATGCATTCAGAATAGTTACCCACATTCTCAAATACAATTCAACAATAAAGGTTATCGAACTACAACCACTCCTATTTCCCATATAACACCATTTTAAATTCCATTTGATTATTTCACTTTCCAGTATGCAAATCAAGCAACAATGATTGTATCGGGGTAAAACTTTGCGTGGATAATGCGTTTAAAGTATGCTTCCTCGTGACCAAAACCCTATAACCAAAACTGTTCAATCCCCTAGGTACTTAATATGTGGACCCCAGTGCCTATAGTTGACTTTTTACCGAAAATATCGATCAACATAGAACATGGCGGCAAGATTCACAAAGAAATCTAAAACGAGTATACCATTTGACTTTGCGAGAGTATAAAATGTTCGGTTACATCCAAACTTAGCCCTCCCTTGTTTTTTTTTTTAGGTTATTTTTATTTTATGTGTTTAGACACATTTAATATGTTTTGCCGCTTTTTCACTTTTATGTCATATACATATGTTCGGTCACTCAACTCTCATCTGCATTAATTTATGCACACGTATGTATATATATTAGATTAGATTAGATAAAATAAAGATAGAGGTATGCCCCGCGACCTATGGTCTATTGTGCCCTCCCCTAGGTCACAAAAACTCATCTAGCCCCAGCATATAGACGAAATCCAATATACTACTAGGTGCTAGTGAAGCGATGCGATCCCTGTTTGGAAACTTGGATCCCAGAACCTTAACTCTGCGTCTGCAGACTGCTATGAAGTCCACTAGCAGGTGTTCTGGGGTTTCCGACTCCATGTCACAGAACCGGCAGTTTGCAAAAGAAACTAAGCGCATGTTAAATAAATGCTTGTTGAGCCTGCAATGTCCGGTGTAGAACGCGACAAGTAGCCGGAATTTATTTCTCTGGAGATTGATTACGATTTTAAGCCGTCTGAGGTCATAACCACCCCATCAGCAACCTGGCATGGCGCATGCCTTGGAGAAGTTGCCAATGTCTCTCCCTGCCTGCTCTTTCCTCTTTACGGAACTGTTCTTTAATGGTGTGTGGACCAACCGCGATGTACGGTTCTGATCCAACCATTTTTGTGGAGGCTGCAGTGCGAGCCAACTCGTCAGCCAGTTCGTTTCCTGCTATACCCCTGTGACCAGACACCCAGATGAGGTGTATTCTATTGTGGCTTGATAGACTGTTCAGTCATTTTATGCACTGCTGCACTAGTAACGATTTGACCTCAAAAGCCGAGATCGCTTTTAGTGCCGCCTGACTATCGCTGAGTATGCTGATACTCTTATTGCGATAGTTGCGTTGGAGGTTTATCTCTACACACCGACTTAAAGCATATATTTCGGCTTGGAAAATGATAGGAAAACTTCCCATGGAAAATATCTCGACAATTTTTGGACACGTCTCCAAGCGTCTACCACAAAATTTTAAAAATTCAGCTTTCGTCAATTATGAAAACTGCTTAGACCAGTATAAAGCTACAAACTATGATCTCCGATCAATTAAAGCTATTAAAGGCTATTGTACCTACTCCACATCCGAGAGTAGAGCTGCCACAACTACAAAGTCAAGAGGCAAAGGCAAGTCCATCTCAAGGTGCCCGCATGTGGCACAGAAATATTTCATGGTGTTGAACAATGGCCGTCCTTCTGGAACATGTTTACAGCCGTTTACATAAATCACCCAAAATTATCAAATGCACAAAAATTGTATCACCTCCGATACACAACAAAAGGTCAAGCAGGCGTAATAGTAAACCAGTTCGCACTAAATGCCGATAAGTTTAATTTGGCTTGGGAAGCCCTTAAATCTACATATATAAAAATGAAGGAATATTGGTCGATAAGCGAGTAACGATACTAATGAACTTGCCTAAGATTCAAAAGGAAACAATTGAAGCATTTATAAAACTGCAAACCACTGTTTCTAATTGCTTGTCGGTTCTATTGACACAAAACATTCCCACAGACAGCTGGACCCAATACTGGTAAATATATGCCGCTTTACCAGAAAATCGTTACTTTTTTAGGAGCAAGCGTTCCCATCTCGAAAAAAAATATCCAACGTGGCAACAAATGAAAGAATTTTTAATTACCCAATACGAAATCGTAGAAGGGATAGATAAAAAAAAATGATCAGAACGAAAACCGTTCAACAAGACTTAAATCGAAGCTTCAATAGACCTCAAGCCAGCAGCAACCACAACTTCATGCGAACTATGTACAGAAGGGCATATGCTCAAATCTTGCGAGAGATTCAAAAAATTTAATATTATCGACCGAAAAAAGTTTGTAAGAACAAAAAGACTTGGTACAACTTCCTTGTCTCATGCGTCATAAACGACATAATTCTATGCGTCATTATAACAATTTTTCCAACTCACCCCCAAACCGCGCAAATATAAATAGAGCCACGGGTTTAGTTGCAACAGCAAATCCCGAAGTGCTAAATCCCGATAATTGCCAAGAAGCACCATGCTGATCAAAGCCATTAATAACTCAAACACTACACAGCGAAAACCAAAGTAGGGTACCACAAGTACTACCCACAGCAGTCGTCTCCATCGAACACCGAGGAGGACTATTTAAACTTAGGGCCGTAATAGACCAAGGATCACAACGATCTTTCATAACTACTAACAAACTAAAGTAAGAGTTGTCTTTAATGCTTCAAGATCCACTAGCTCGCGGAACTCCCTAAATGATATCCTATTTACTGGACCCACACTCCAACCAGATTTAGTGCTACTAATTTTAAATTTTGCGTTTATTCAAATACGTATTCAACGGAAACGTCGAAAAAATGTACAGACAAATAGTCGTACATAACGACGATTAAGATTTTCAGCGATTTATTTTCCGAAAATCCCCCAATAGTTCCCTACGCGACTATAAATTGAAAACCGTTACCTTTGGCGTCAACTGTGCTCCATATCTAGCCATTCGAACACTGCACGAATTGGCAGAAAACACCAAGTCAGAATTTCCTCTGGCAAATCAGGTGTTTAAAACACAAACGTATGTAGATATCCTGTCTGGAAGTCACAGTCTTCTACAAGCATACGAGTCACTATCACAAGTGGGTCAAGCCCTCAAAACCGCGGGGTTTCCGTTGAAAAAATAACGGCGAACCACCCTAATATCTTAAAGGACATACCAAATTAAAATTTATTATATACTAATTTCCTTAAATTCGAATAGGGAAGTACAACAAAAACTCTGGTGATCCAATGGAATGCGATATGTGACCAGTTTTCATACATTACAGAGTCAATATCGGCATTATCCACCACAACAAAACGCCAAATTTTATGCTCTGTGGCAAAACTTTTCAACCCCGTACGCCTATTATGATACAAGCGAAAATCCTGATACAAGAATTATGGCTAGACGAAACCAACTGGGACGAACAAGCGAAAAATATTGGCTTAGAAAACTGATCCCAGTTTGCACACAATTTAACAGCAATTTCGCAAATATAAATACCACGTTGAGCGAACTATTCCCTTCTTACCAATTCAAACCAAACTGCTTCCCCGACGCCTCAGAAAATCCATACTGCGCACCAGTTCGAATTGAGCTATGTAGTAGTGCCAAATAAGTATCCACAGTGCACATATCGATATTCCGATTACGAAATTATTCTAGCCTGATTGGAAAAAACACCCGATGCTTAGTAAACATGTATCCAATTGCACGTACACTCGTCCATGCATTCAGAATAGTTACCCACATTCTCAAATACAATTCAACAATAAAGGTTATCGAACTACAACCACTCCTATTTCCCATATAACACCATTTTAAATTCCATTTGATTATTTCACTTTCCAGTATGCAAATCAAGCAACAATGATTGTATCGGGGTAAAACTTTGCGTGGATAATGCGTTTAAAGTATGCTTCCTCGTGACCAAAACCCTATAACCAAAACTGTTCAATCCCCTAGGTACTTAATATGTGGACCCCAGTGCCTATAGTTGACTTTTTACCGAAAATATCGATCAACATAGAACATGGCGGCAAGATTCACAAAGAAATCTAAAACGAGTATACCATTTGACTTTGCGAGAGTATAAAATGTTCGGTTACATCCAAACTTAGCCCTCCCTTGTTTTTTTTTTTAGGTTATTTTTATTTTATGTGTTTAGACACATTTAATATGTTTTGCCGCTTTTTCACTTTTATGTCATATACATATGTTCGGTCACTCAACTCTCATCTGCATTAATTTATGCACACGTATGTATATATATTAGATTAGATTAGATAAAATAAAGATAGAGGTATGCCCCGCGACCTATGGTCTATTGTGCCCTCCCCTAGGTCACAAAAACTCATCTAGCCCCAGCATATAGACGAAATCCAATATACTACTAGGTGCTAGTGAAGCGATGCGATCCCTGTTTGGAAACTTGGATCCCAGAACCTTAACTCTGCGTCTGCAGACTGCTATGAAGTCCACTAGCAGGTGTTCTGGGGTTTCCGACTCCATGTCACAGAACCGGCAGTTTGCAAAAGAAACTAAGCGCATGTTAAATAAATGCTTGTTGAGCCTGCAATGTCCGGTGTAGAACGCGACAAGTAGCCGGAATTTATTTCTCTGGAGATTGATTACGATTTTAAGCCGTCTGAGGTCATAACCACCCCATCAGCAACCTGGCATGGCGCATGCCTTGGAGAAGTTGCCAATGTCTCTCCCTGCCTGCTCTTTCCTCTTTACGGAACTGTTCTTTAATGGTGTGTGGACCAACCGCGATGTACGGTTCTGATCCAACCATTTTTGTGGAGGCTGCAGTGCGAGCCAACTCGTCAGCCAGTTCGTTTCCTGCTATACCCCTGTGACCAGACACCCAGATGAGGTGTATTCTATTGTGGCTTGATAGACTGTTCAGTCATTTTATGCACTGCTGCACTAGTAACGATTTGACCTCAAAAGCCGAGATCGCTTTTAGTGCCGCCTGACTATCGCTGAGTATGCTGATACTCTTATTGCGATAGTTGCGTTGGAGGTTTATCTCTACACACCGACTTAAAGCATATATTTCGGCTTGGAAAATGATAGGAAAACTTCCCATGGAAAATATCTCGACAATTTTTGGACACGTCTCCAAGCGTCTACCACAAAATTTTAAAAATTCAGCTTTCGTCAATTATGAAAACTGCTTAGACCAGTATAAAGCTACAAACTATGATCTCCGATCAATTAAAGCTATTAAAGGCTATTGTACCTACTCCACATCCGAGAGTAGAGCTGCCACAACTACAAAGTCAAGAGGCAAAGGCAAGTCCATCTCAAGGTGCCCGCATGTGGCACAGAAATATTTCATGGTGTTGAACAATGGCCGTCCTTCTGGAACATGTTTACAGCCGTTTACATAAATCACCCAAAATTATCAAATGCACAAAAATTGTATCACCTCCGATACACAACAAAAGGTCAAGCAGGCGTAATAGTAAACCAGTTCGCACTAAATGCCGATAAGTTTAATTTGGCTTGGGAAGCCCTTAAATCTACATATATAAAAATGAAGGAATATTGGTCGATAAGCGAGTAACGATACTAATGAACTTGCCTAAGATTCAAAAGGAAACAATTGAAGCATTTATAAAACTGCAAACCACTGTTTCTAATTGCTTGTCGGTTCTATTGACACAAAACATTCCCACAGACAGCTGGACCCAATACTGGTAAATATATGCCGCTTTACCAGAAAATCGTTACTTTTTTAGGAGCAAGCGTTCCCATCTCGAAAAAAAATATCCAACGTGGCAACAAATGAAAGAATTTTTAATTACCCAATACGAAATCGTAGAAGGGATAGATAAAAAAAAATGATCAGAACGAAAACCGTTCAACAAGACTTAAATCGAAGCTTCAATAGACCTCAAGCCAGCAGCAACCACAACTTCATGCGAACTATGTACAGAAGGGCATATGCTCAAATCTTGCGAGAGATTCAAAAAATTTAATATTATCGACCGAAAAAAGTTTGTAAGAACAAAAAGACTTGGTACAACTTCCTTGTCTCATGCGTCATAAACGACATAATTCTATGCGTCATTATAACAATTTTTCCAACTCACCCCCAAACCGCGCAAATATAAATAGAGCCACGGGTTTAGTTGCAACAGCAAATCCCGAAGTGCTAAATCCCGATAATTGCCAAGAAGCACCATGCTGATCAAAGCCATTAATAACTCAAACACTACACAGCGAAAACCAAAGTAGGGTACCACAAGTACTACCCACAGCAGTCGTCTCCATCGAACACCGAGGAGGACTATTTAAACTTAGGGCCGTAATAGACCAAGGATCACAACGATCTTTCATAACTACTAACAAACTAAAGTAAGAGTTGTCTTTAATGCTTCAAGATCCACTAGCTCGCGGAACTCCCTAAATGATATCCTATTTACTGGACCCACACTCCAACCAGATTTAGTGCTACTAATTTTAAATTTTGCGTTTATTCAAATACGTATTCAACGGAAACGTCGAAAAAATGTACAGACAAATAGTCGTACATAACGACGATTAAGATTTTCAGCGATTTATTTTCCGAAAATCCCCCAATAGTTCCCTACGCGACTATAAATTGAAAACCGTTACCTTTGGCGTCAACTGTGCTCCATATCTAGCCATTCGAACACTGCACGAATTGGCAGAAAACACCAAGTCAGAATTTCCTCTGGCAAATCAGGTGTTTAAAACACAAACGTATGTAGATATCCTGTCTGGAAGTCACAGTCTTCTACAAGCATACGAGTCACTATCACAAGTGGGTCAAGCCCTCAAAACCGCGGGGTTTCCGTTGAAAAAATAACGGCGAACCACCCTAATATCTTAAAGGACATACCAAATTAAAATTTATTATATACTAATTTCCTTAAATTCGAATAGGAAAGTACAACAAAAACTCTGGTGATCCAATGGAATGCGATATGTGACCAGTTTTCATACATTACAGAGTCAATATCGGCATTATCCACCACAACAAAACGCCAAATTTTATGCTCTGTGGCAAAACTTTTCAACCCCGTACGCCTATTATGATACAAGCGAAAATCCTGATACAAGAATTATGGCTAGACGAAACCAACTGGGACGAACAAGCGAAAAATATTGGCTTAGAAAACTGATCCCAGTTTGCACACAATTTAACAGCAATTTCGCAGATATAAATACCACGTTGAGCGAACTATTCCCTTCTTACCAATTCAAACCAAACTGCTTCCCCGACGCCTCAGAAAATCCATACTGCGCACCAGTTCGAATTGAGCTATGTAGTAGTGCCAAATAAGTATCCACAGTGCACATATCGATATTCCGATTACGAAATTATTCTAGCCTGATTGGAAAAAACACCCGATGCTTAGTAAACATGTATCCAATTGCACGTACACTCGTCCATGCATTCAGAATAGTTACCCACATTCTCAAATACAATTCAACAATAAAGGTTATCGAACTACAACCACTCCTATTTCCCATATAACACCATTTTAAATTCCATTTGATTCTTTCACTTTCCAGTATGCAAATCAAGCAACAATGATTATATCGGGGTAAAATTTTGCGTGGATAATGCGTTTAAAGTATGCCTCCTCGTGACAAAAACTTATCTAATTTGAACCAAAACTGTTCAATCCCCTAGGTACTTAATATGTGGACCCCAGTGCCTATAGTTGACTTTTTACCGCAAATATCGATCAACATAGAACATGGCGGCAAGATTCACAAAGAAATCTAAAACGAGTATACCATTTGACTTTGCGAGAGTATAAAATGTTCGGTTACATCCAAACTTAGCCCTCCCTTGTTTTTTTTTTTAGGTTATTTTTATTTTATGTGTTTAGACACATTTAATATGTTTTGCCGCTTTTTCACTTTTATGTCATATACATATGTTCGGTCACTCAACTCTCATCTGCATTAATTTATGCACACGTATGTATATATATTAGATTAGATTAGATAAAATAAAGATAGAGGTATGCCCCGCGACCTATGGTCTATTGTGCCCTCCCCTAGGTCACAAAAACTCATCTAGCCCCAGCATATAGACGAAATCCAATATACTACTAGGTGCTAGTGAAGCGATGCGATCCCTGTTTGGAAACTTGGATCCCAGAACCTTAACTCTGCGTCTGCAGACTGCTATGAAGTCCACTAGCAGGTGTTCTGGGGTTTCCGACTCCATGTCACAGAACCGGCAGTTTGCAAAAGAAACTAAGCGCATGTTAAATAAATGCTTGTTGAGCCTGCAATGTCCGGTGTAGAACGCGACAAGTAGCCGGAATTTATTTCTCTGGAGATTGATTACGATTTTAAGCCGTCTGAGGTCATAACCACCCCATCAGCAACCTGGCATGGCGCATGCCTTGGAGAAGTTGCCAATGTCTCTCCCTGCCTGCTCTTTCCTCTTTACGGAACTGTTCTTTAATGGTGTGTGGACCAATCGCTATGTACGGTTCTGATCCAACCATTTTTGTGGAGGCTGCAGTGCGAGCCAACTCGTCAGCCAGTTCGTTTCCTGCTATACCCCTGTGACCAGACACCCAGATGAGGTGTATTCTATTGTGGCTTGATAGACTGTTCAGTCATTTTATGCACTGCTGCACTAGTAACGATTTGACCTCAAAAGCCGAGATCGCTTTTAGTGCCGCCTGACTATCGCTGAGTATGCTGATACTCTTATTGCGATAGTTGCGTTGGAGGTTTATCTCTACACACCGACTTAAAGCATATACTTCGGCCTGGAAAATGATAGGAAAACTTCCCATGGAAAATATCTCGACAATTTTTGGACACGTCTCCAAGCGTCTACCACAAAATTTTAAAAATTCAGCTTTCGTCAATTATGAAAACTGCTTAGACCAGTATAAAGCTACAAGCTATGATCTCCGATCAATTAAAGCTATTAAAGGCTATTGTACCTACTCCACATCCGAGAGTAGAGCTGCCACAACTACAAAGTCAAGAGGCAAAGGCAAGTCCATCTCAAGGTGCCCGCATGTGGCACAGAAATATTTCATGGTGTTGAACAATGGCCGTCCTTCTGGAACATGTTTACAGCCGTTTACATAAATCACCCAAAATTATCAAATGCACAAAAATTGTATCACCTCCGATACAAAACAAAAGGTCAAGCAGGCGTAATAGTAAACCAGTTCGCACTAAATGCCGATAATTTTAATTTGGCTTGGGAAGCCCTTAAATCTACATATATAAAAATGAAAGAATATTGGTCGATAAGCGAGTAATGATACTAATGAACTTGCCTAAGATTCAAAAGGAAACAATTCAAGAATTTATAAAACTGCAAACCACTGTTTCTAATTGCTTGTCGGTTCTATTGACACAAACCATTCCCACAGACAGCTGGACCCAATACTGGTAAATATATGCCGCTTTACCAGAAAATCGTTACTTTTTTAGGAGCAAGCGTTCCCATCTCGAAAAAAAATATCCAACGTGGCAAAAAAAGAAAGAATTTTTAATTACCCAATACGAAATCGTAGAAGGGATAGATAAAAAAAAATGATCAGAACGAAAACCGTTCAACAAGACTTAAATCGAAGCTTCAATAGACCTCAAGCCAGCAGCAACCACAACTTCATGCGAACTATGTACAGAAGGGCATATGCTCAAATCTTGCGAGAGATTCAAAAAATTTAATATTATCGACCGAAAAAAGTTTGTAAGAACAAAAAGACTTGGTACAAATTCCTTGTCACATGCGTCATAAACGACATAATTCTATGCGTCATTATAACAATTTTTCCAACTCACCCCCAAACAGCGCAAATATAAACAGAGCCACGGGTTTAATTGCAACAGCAAATCCCGAAGTGCTAAATCCCGAAAATTGCCAAGAAGCACCAAGCTGATCAAAGGCAATAATAATTCAAACACTACACAGCGAAAACCAAAGTAGGGTACTACAAGTACTACCCACAGCAGTCGTCCCCATCGAACACCGAGGAGGACTATTTAAACTTAGGGCCGTAATAGACCAAGGATCACAACGATCTTTCATAGCGTTTAGGGCACAAGTTGATCTCAAACGAGTACCTCAATTCACAATTGAAATAGTTTTGGGAGTTAGAAGAACTCCGCCCCCATTTCACTTACAACCCCAAAAGATCAGTATTGTGATGACTTTTACAAAGCCACAACTACTAGATCAGATAATGGTCGGTATGTCGTACGACTACCACTAAAACAACAATTTCCCAACACAATCGCCTTAGATCACTCTCGCACCTCTGCAATACAGCAGTTTCAAAGTATGGAAAAAAACCTACTTAAAAAAGGCGAGCTCAAACCAGAATATAATGGTGTGTTGGAAGAATACCTCCATTTGGACCACATGGAGGAAGTAAGCCCATGCGAGAAAATCATCAAAGACTAATACTACTCATTTTACTTGACCACATCATGCAGTAGTAAAACCAAACAAAAAGCAACTAAAGTAAGAGTTGTCTTTAATGCTTCAAGATCCACTAGCTCGCGGAACTCCCTAAATGATATCCTATTTACTGGACCCACACTCCAACCAGATTTAGTGCTACTAATTTTAAATTTTGCGTTTATTCAAATACGTATTCAACGGAAACGTCGAAAAAATGTACAGACAAATAGTCGTACATAACGACGATTAAGATTTTCAGCGATTTATTTTCCGAAAATCCCCCAATAGTTCCCTACGCGACTATAAATTGAAAACCGTTACCTTTGGCGTCAACTGTGCTCCATATCTAGCCATTCGAACACTGCACGAATTGGCAGAAAACACCAAGTCAGAATTTCCTCTGGCAATTCAGGTGTTTAAAACACAAACGTATGTAGATATCCTGTCTGGAAGTCACAGTCTTTCACAAGCATACGAGTCACTATCACAAGTGGGTCAAGCCCTCAAAACCGCGGGGTTTCCGTTGAAAAAATAACGGCGAACCACCCTAATATCTTAAAGGACATACCAAATTAAAATTTATTATATACTAATTTCCTTAAATTCGAATAGGGAAGTACAACAAAAACTCTGGTGATCCAATGGAATGCGATATGTGACCAGTTTTCATACATTACAGAGTCAATATCGGCATTATCCACCACAACAAAACGCCAAATTTTATGCTCTGTGGCAAAACTTTTCAACCCCGTACGCCTATTATGATACAAGCGAAAATCCTGATACAAGAATTATGGCTAGACGAAACCAACTGGGACGAACAAGCGAAAAATATTGGCTTAGAAAACTGATCCCAGTTTGCACACAATTTAACAGCAATTTCGCAAATATAAATACCACGTTGAGCGAACTATTCCCTTCTTACCAATTCAAACCAAACTGCTTCCCCGACGCCTCAGAAAATCCATACTGCGCACCAGTTCGAATTGAGCTATGTAGTAGTGCCAAATAAGTATCCACAGTGCACATATCGATATTCCGATTACGAAATTATTCTAGCCTGATTGGAAAAAACACCCGATGCTTAGTAAACATGTATCCAATTGCACGTACACTCGTCCATGCATTCAGAATAGTTACCCACATTCTCAAATACAATTCAACAATAAAGGTTATCGAACTACAACCACTCCTATTTCCCATATAACACCATTTTAAATTCCATTTGATTCTTTCACTTTCCAGTATGCAAATCAAGCAACAATGATTGTATCGGGGTAAAACTTTGCGTGGATAATGCGTTTAAAGTATGCTTCCTCGTGACCAAAACCCTATAACCAAAACTGTTCAATCCCCTAGGTACTTAATATGTGGACCCCAGTGCCTATAGTTGACTTTTTACCGAAAATATCGATCAACATAGAACATGGCGGCAAGATTCACAAAGAAATCTAAAACGAGTATACCATTTGACTTTGCGAGAGTATAAAATGTTCGGTTACATCCAAACTTAGCCCTCCCTTGTTTTTTTTTTTAGGTTATTTTTATTTTATGTGTTTAGACACATTTAATATGTTTTGCCGCTTTTTCACTTTTATGTCATATACATATGTTCGGTCACTCAACTCTCATCTGCATTAATTTATGCACACGTATGTATATATATTAGATTAGATTAGATAAAATAAAGATAGAGGTATGCCCCGCGACCTATGGTCTATTGTGCCCTCCCCTAGGTCACAAAAACTCATCTAGCCCCAGCATATAGACGAAATCCAATACACTACTAGGTGCTAGTGAAGCGATGCGATCCCTGTTTGGAAACTTGGATCCCAGAACCTTAACTCTGCGTCTGCAGACTGCTATGAAGTCCACTAGCAGGTGTTCTGGGGTTTCCGACTCCATGTCACAGAACCGGCAGTTTGCAAAAGAAACTAAGCGCATGTTAAATAAATGCTTGTTGAGCCTGCAATGTCCGGTGTAGAACGCGACAAGTAGCCGGAATTTATTTCTCTGGAGATTGATTACGATTTTAAGCCGTCTGAGGTCATAACCACCCCATCAGCAACCTGGCATGGCGCATGCCTTGGAGAAGTTGCCAATGTCTCTCCCTGCCTGCTCTTTCCTCTTTACGGAACTGTTCTTTAATGGTGTGTGGACCAACCGCGATGTACGGTTCTGATCCAACCATTTTTGTGGAGGCTGCAGTGCGAGCCAACTCGTCAGCCAGTTCGTTTCCTGCTATACCCCTGTGACCAGACACCCAGATGAGGTGTATTCTATTGTGGCTTGATAGACTGTTCAGTCATTTTATGCACTGCACGCCTAGTAACGATTTGACCTCAAAAGCCGAGATCGCTTTTAGTGCCGCCTGACTATCGCTGAGTATGCTGATACTCTTATTGCGATAGTTGCGTTGGAGGTTTATCTCCACACACCGACTTAAAGCATATATTTCGGCCTGGAAAATGATAGGAAAACTTCCCATGGAAAATATCTCGACAATTTTTGGACACGTCTCCAAGCGTCTACCACAAAATTTTAAAAATTCAGCTTTCGTCAATTATGAAAACTGCTTAGACCAGTATAAAGCTACAAACTATGATCTCCGATCAATTAAAGCTATTAAAGGCTATTGTACCTACTCCACATCCGAGAGTAGAGCTGCCACAACTACAAAGTCAAGAGGCAAAGGCAAGTCCATCTCAAGGTGCCCGCATGTGGCACAGAAATATTTCATGGTGTTGAACAATGGCCGTCCTTCTGGAACATGTTTACAGCCGTTTACATAAATCACCCAAAATTATCAAATGCACAAAAATTGTATCACCTCCGATACACAACAAAAGGTCAAGCAGGCGTAATAGTAAACCAGTTCGCACTAAATGCCGATAAGTTTAATTTGGCTTGGGAAGCCCTTAAATCTACATATATAAAAATGAAGGAATATTGGTCGATAAGCGAGTAACGATACTAATGAACTTGCCTAAGATTCAAAAGGAAACAATTGAAGCATTTATAAAACTGCAAACCACTGTTTCTAATTGCTTGTCGGTTCTATTGACACAAAACATTCCCACAGACAGCTGGACCCAATACTGGTAAATATATGCCGCTTTACCAGAAAATCGTTACTTTTTTAGGAGCAAGCGTTCCCATCTCGAAAAAAAATATCCAACGTGGCAACAAATGAAAGAATTTTTAATTACCCAATACGAAATCGTAGAAGGGATAGATAAAAAAAAATGATCAGAACGAAAACCGTTCAACAAGACTTAAATCGAAGCTTCAATAGACCTCAAGCCAGCAGCAACCACAACTTCATGCGAACTATGTACAGAAGGGCATATGCTCAAATCTTGCGAGAGATTCAAAAAATTTAATATTATCGACCGAAAAAAGTTTGTAAGAACAAAAAGACTTGGTACAACTTCCTTGTCTCATGCGTCATAAACGACATAATTCTATGCGTCATTATAACAATTTTTCCAACTCACCCCCAAACCGCGCAAATATAAATAGAGCCACGGGTTTAGTTGCAACAGCAAATCCCGAAGTGCTAAATCCCGATAATTGCCAAGAAGCACCATGCTGATCAAAGCCATTAATAACTCAAACACTACACAGCGAAAACCAAAGTAGGGTACCACAAGTACTACCCACAGCAGTCGTCTCCATCGAACACCGAGGAGGACTATTTAAACTTAGGGCCGTAATAGACCAAGGATCACAACGATCTTTCATAACTACTAACAAACTAAAGTAAGAGTTGTCTTTAATGCTTCAAGATCCACTAGCTCGCGGAACTCCCTAAATGATATCCTATTTACTGGACCCACACTCCAACCAGATTTAGTGCTACTAATTTTAAATTTTGCGTTTATTCAAATACGTATTCAACGGAAACGTCGAAAAAATGTACAGACAAATAGTCGTACATAACGACGATTAAGATTTTCAGCGATTTATTTTCCGAAAATCCCCCAATAGTTCCCTACGCGACTATAAATTGAAAACCGTTACCTTTGGCGTCAACTGTGCTCCATATCTAGCCATTCGAACACTGCACGAATTGGCAGAAAACACCAAGTCAGAATTTCCTCTGGCAAATCAGGTGTTTAAAACACAAACGTATGTAGATATCCTGTCTGGAAGTCACAGTCTTCTACAAGCATACGAGTCACTATCACAAGTGGGTCAAGCCCTCAAAACCGCGGGGTTTCCGTTGAAAAAATAACGGCGAACCACCCTAATATCTTAAAGGACATACCAAATTAAAATTTATTATATACTAATTTCCTTAAATTCGAATAGGAAAGTACAACAAAAACTCTGGTGATCCAATGGAATGCGATATGTGACCAGTTTTCATACATTACAGAGTCAATATCGGCATTATCCACCACAACAAAACGCCAAATTTTATGCTCTGTGGCAAAACTTTTCAACCCCGTACGCCTATTATGATACAAGCGAAAATCCTGATACAAGAATTATGGCTAGACGAAACCAACTGGGACGAACAAGCGAAAAATATTGGCTTAGAAAACTGATCCCAGTTTGCACACAATTTAACAGCAATTTCGCAGATATAAATACCACGTTGAGCGAACTATTCCCTTCTTACCAATTCAAACCAAACTGCTTCCCCGACGCCTCAGAAAATCCATACTGCGCACCAGTTCGAATTGAGCTATGTAGTAGTGCCAAATAAGTATCCACAGTGCACATATCGATATTCCGATTACGAAATTATTCTAGCCTGATTGGAAAAAACACCCGATGCTTAGTAAACATGTATCCAATTGCACGTACACTCGTCCATGCATTCAGAATAGTTACCCACATTCTCAAATACAATTCAACAATAAAGGTTATCGAACTACAACCACTCCTATTTCCCATATAACACCATTTTAAATTCCATTTGATTCTTTCACTTTCCAGTATGCAAATCAAGCAACAATGATTGTATCGGGGTAAAACTTTGCGTGGATAATGCGTTTAAAGTATGCCTCCTCGTGACAAAAACTTATCTAATTTGAACCAAAACTGTTCAATCCCCTAGGTACTTAATATGTGGACCCCAGTGCCTATAGTTGACTTTTTACCGAAAATATCGATCAACATAGAACATGGCGGCAAGATTCACAAAGAAATCTAAAACGAGTATACCATTTGACTTTGCGAGAGTATAAAATGTTCGGTTACATCCAAACTTAGCCCTCCCTTGTTTTTTTTTTAGGTTATTTTTATTTTATGTGTTTAGACACATTTAATATGTTTTGCCGCTTTTTCACTTTTATGTCATATACATATGTTCGGTCACTCAACTCTCATCTGCATTAATTTATGCACACGTATGTATATATATTAGATTAGATTAGATAAAATAAAGATAGAGGTATGCCCCGCGACCTATGGTCTATTGTGCCCTCCCCTAGGTCACAAAAACTCATCTAGCCCCAGCATATAGACGAAATCCAATATACTACTAGGTGCTAGTGAAGCGATGCGATCCCTGTTTGGAAACTTGGATCCCAGAACCTTAACTCTGCGTCTGCAGACTGCTATGAAGTCCACTAGCAGGTGTTCTGGGGTTTCCGACTCCATGTCACAGAACCGGCAGTTTGCAAAAGAAACTAAGCGCATGTTAAATAAATGCTTGTTGAGCCTGCAATGTCCGGTGTAGAACGCGACAAGTAGCCGGAATTTATTTCTCTGGAGATTGATTACGATTTTAAGCCGTCTGAGGTCATAACCACCCCATCAGCAACCTGGCATGGCGCATGCCTTGGAGAAGTTGCCAATGTCTCTCCCTGCCTGCTCTTTCCTCTTTACGGAACTGTTCTTTAATGGTGTGTGGACCAACCGCGATGTACGGTTCTGATCCAACCATTTTTGTGGAGGCTGCAGTGCGAGCCAACTCGTCAGCCAGTTCGTTTCCTGCTATACCCCTGTGACCAGACACCCAGATGAGGTGTATTCTATTGTGGCTTGATAGACTGTTCAGTCATTTTATGCACTGCTGCACTAGTAACGATTTGACCTCAAAAGCCGAGATCGCTTTTAGTGCCGCCTGACTATCGCTGAGTATGCTGATACTCTTATTGCGATAGTTGCGTTGGAGGTTTATCTCTACACACCGACTTAAAGCATATACTTCGGCCTGGAAAATGATAGGAAAACTTCCCATGGAAAATATCTCGACAATTTTTGGACACGTCTCCAAGCGTCTACCACAAAATTTTAAAAATTCAGCTTTCGTCAATTATGAAAACTGTTTAGACCAGTATAAAGCTACAAACTATGATCTCCGATCAATTAAAGCTATTAAAGGCTATTGTACCTACTCCACATCCGAGAGTAGAGCTGCCACAACTACAAAGTCAAGAGGCAAAGGCAAGTCCATCTCAAGGTGCCCGCATGTGGCACAGAAATATTTCATGGTGTTGAACAATGGCCGTCCTTCTGGAACATGTTTACAGCCGTTTACATAAATCACCCAAAATTATCAAATGCACAAAAATTGTATCACCTCCGATACACAACAAAAGGTCAAGCAGGCGTAATAGTAAACCAGTTCGCACTAAATGCCGATAATTTTAATTTGGCTTGGGAAGCCCTTAAATCTACATATATAAAAATGAAAGAATATTGGTCGATAAGCGAGTAACGATACTAATGAACTTGCCTAAGATTCAAAAGGAAACAATTGAAGCATTTATAAAACTGCAAACCACTGTTTCTAATTGCTTGTCGGTTCTATTGACACAAAACATTCCCACAGACAGCTGGACCCAATACTGGTAAATATATGCCGCTTTACCAGAAAATCGTTACTTTTTTAGGAGCAAGCGTTCCCATCTCGAAAAAAAATATCCAACGTGGCAACAAATGAAAGAATTTTTAATTACCCAATACGAAATCGTAGAAGGGATAGATAAAAAAAAATGATCAGAACGAAAACCGTTCAACAAGACTTAAATCGAAGCTTCAATAGACCTCAAGCCAGCAGCAACCACAACTTCATGCGAACTATGTACAGAAGGTATATGCTCAAATCTTGCGAGAGATTCAAAAGATTTAATATTATCGACCGAAAAAAGTTTGTAAGAACAAAAAGACTTGGTACAAATTGCTTGTCACATGCGTCATAAACGACATAATTCTATGTGTCATTATAACAATTTTTCCAACTCACCCCCAAACCGCGCATATATAAATAGAGCCACGGGTTTAGTTGCAACAGCAAATCCCGAAGTGCTAAATCCCGATAATTGCCAAGAAGCACCATGCTGATCAAAGGCATTAATAACTCAAACACTACACAGCGAAAACCAAAGTAGGGTACTACAAGTACTACCCACAGCAGTCGTCTCCATCGAACACCGAGGAGGACTATTTAAACTTAGGGCCGTAATAGACCAAGGATCACAACGATCTTTCATAGCGCTTAGGGCACAAAATAGGCTACAACTGCCAACAAAACAAGCCAACTTTGAAAATAGAGGAATTGATAGAAGAGTAGTTCAAAACTCTAATAAAATCTGCCCCATTACCCTAATTTCCCACCAAACGGATAGGAAAATTAAAGCAGAAGCTATAGTCTTACCGCAGCTAACAAATATGCTTCCAATTATCATATAAAAAGCAAGCATTGGGAAAAGATGTCACACCTCAAATAAGCAGATCCCAACTGCAACACCTTCGCTCAAATAGACATTCTATTAGGCAGCAATCTCATACCTCAGTTAATACTCAAGGGTGTTGAGAAAATTTTAAACACACTATTGGCACAAAATACTATTTTCGGTTGGATCCTGAGTGGACTAGTTACGGAACAAGTTACCACCATGACAACTTCAGTTGAGGAAATCTGAAACGAGTACCTCAATTCACAATTGAAAAAATGTTGGGAGTTAGAAGAACCCGCCCCCATATCAATCACAACCCCTGAAGATCAGTATTGTGAAGACTTTTACGAAGCCACAACTACTAGATCAGATAATGGTCGGTATGTCGTACGACTGCCACTAAAACAACAATTTCCCAACACAATCGCCTTAGATCACTCTCGCACCTCTGCAATACAGCAGTTTCAAAGTATGGAAAAAAACCTACTTAAAAAAGGCGAGTAACGATGGAATATGATGGTGTGTTGGTAGAATACCTCCATTTGGACCACATGGAGGAAGTAAGCCCATGCGAGAAAATCATCAAAGACAAATACTACTCATTTTACTTGCCCACATCATGCAGTAGTAAAACCAAACAAAAAGCAACTAAAGTAAGAGTTGTCTTTAATGCTTCAAGATCCACTAGCTCGCGGAACTCCCTAAATGATATCCTATTTACTGGACCCACACTCCGACCAGATTTAGTGCTACTAATTTTAAATTTTGCGTTTATTCAAATACGTATTCAACGGAAACGTCGAAAAAATGTACAGACAAATAGTCATACATAACGACGATTAAGATTTTCAGCGATTTATTTTCCGAAAATCCCCCAATAGTTCCCTACGCGACTATAAATTGAAAACCGTTACCTTTGGCGTCAACTGTGCTCCATATCTAGCCATTCGAACACTGCACGAATTAGCAGAAAACACCAAGTCAGAATTTCCTCTGGCAATTCAGGTGTTTAAAACACAAACGTATGTAGATATCCTGTCTGGAAGTCACAGTCTTTCACAAGCATACGAGTCACTATCACAAGTGGGTCAAGCCCTCAAAACCGCGGGGTTTCCGTTGAAAAAATAACGGCGAACCACCCTAATATCTTAAAGGACATACCAAATTAAAATTTATTATATACTAATTTCCTTAAATTCGAATAGGAAAGTACAACAAAAACTCTGGTGATCCAATGGAATGCGATATGTGACCAGTTTTCATACATTACAGAGTCAATATCGGTATTATCCGCCATAACAAAACGCCAAATTTTATGCTCTGTGGCAAAACTTTTCGACCCCGTACGCCTATTATGATACAAGCGAAAATCCTGATACAAGAATTATGGCTAGACGAAACCAACTGGAACGAACAAGCGAAAAATATTGGCTTAGAAAACTGATCCCAGTTTGCACACAATTTAACAGCAATTTCGCAGATATAAATACCACGTTGAGCGAACTATTCCCTTCTTACCAATTCAAACCAAACTGCTTCCCCGACGCCTCAGAAAATCCATACTGCGCACCAGTTCGAATTGAGCTATGTAGTAGTGCCAAATAAGTATCCACAGTGCACATATCGATATTCCGATTACGAAATTATTCTAGCCTGATTGGAAAAAACACCCGATGCTTAGTAAACATGTATCCAATTGCACGTACACTCGTCCATGCATTCAGAATAGTTACCCACATTCTCAAATACAATTCAACAATAAAGGTTATCGAACTAACACCACGCCTATTTCCCATATAACACCATTTTAAATTCCATTTGATTCTTTCACATTCCAGTATGCAAATCAAGCAACAATGATTGTATCGGGGTAAAACTTTGCGTGGATAATGCGTTTAAAGTATGCCTCCTCGTGACAAAAACTTATCTAATTTGAACCAAACCTGTTCAATCCCCTAGGTACTTAATATGTGGACCCCAGTGCCTATAGTTGACTTTTTACCGAAAATATCGATCAACATAGAACATGGCGGCAAGATTCACAAAGAAATCTAAAACGAGTATACCATTTGACTTTGCGAGAGTATAAAATGTTCGGTTACATCCAAACTTAGCCCTCCCTTGTTTTTTTTTTTTTTGTATATTTTTGTTGTTTTTTAAGTTATTTTTATTTTATGTGTTTAGACACATTTAATATGTTTTGCCGCTTTTTCACTTTTATGTCATATACATATGTTCGCTCACTCAACTCTCATCTGCATTAATTTATGCACACGTATGTATATATATTAGATTAGATTAGATAAAATAAAGATAGAGGTATGCCTCGCGACCTATGGTCTATTGTGCCCTCCCCTAGGTCACAAAAACTCATCTAGCCCCAGCATATAGACGAAATCCAATATACTACTAGGTGCTAGTGAAGCGATGCGATCCCTGTTTGGAAACTTGGATCCCAGAACCTTAACTCTGCGTCTGCAGACTGCTATGAAGTCCACTAGCAGGTGTTCTGGGGTTTCCGACTCCATGTCACAGAACCGGCAGTTTGCAAAAGAAACTAAGCGCATGTTAAATAAATGCTTGTTGAGCCTGCAATGTCCGGTGTAGAACGCGACAAGTAGCCGGAATTTATTTCTCTGGAGATTGATTACGATTTTAAGCCGTCTGAGGTCATAACCACCCCATCAGCAACCTGGCATGGCGCATGCCTTGGAGAAGTTGCCAATGTCTCTCCCTGCCTGCTCTTTCCTCTTTACGGAACTGTTCTTTAATGGTGTGTGGACCAACCGCGATGTACGGTTCTGATCCAACCATTTTTGTGGAGGCTGCAGTGCGAGCCAACTCGTCAGCCAGTTCGTTTCCTGCTATACCCCTGTGACCAGACACCCAGATGAGGTGTATTCTATTGTGGCTTGATAGACTGTTCAGTCATTTTATGCACTGCTGCACTAGTAACGATTTGACCTCAAAAGCCGAGATCGCTTTTAGTGCCGCCTGACTATCGCTGAGTATGCTGATACTCTTATTGCGATAGTTGCGTTGGAGGTTTATCTCTACACACCGACTTAAAGCATATACTTCGGCCTGGAAAATGATAGGAAAACTTCCCATGGAAAATATCTCGACAATTTTTGGACACGTCTCCAAGCGTCTACCACAAAATTTTAAAAATTCAGCTTTCGTCAATTATGAAAACTGCTTAGACCAGTATAAAGCTACAAACTATGATCTCCGATCAATTAAAGCTATTAAAGGCTATTGTACCTACTCCACATCCGAGAGTAGAGCTGCCACAACTACAAAGTCAAGAGGCAAAGGCAAGTCCATCTCAAGGTGCCCGCATGTGGCACAGAAATATTTCATGGTGTTGAACAATGGCCGTCCTTCTGGAACATGTTTACAGCCGTTTACATAAATCACCCAAAATTATCAAATGCACAAAAATTGTATCACCTCCGATACACAACAAAAGGTCAAGCAGGCGTAATAGTAAACCAGTTCGCACTAAATGCCGATAATTTTAATTTGGCTTGGGAAGCCCTTAAATCTACATATATAAAAATGAAAGAATATTGGTCGATAAGCGAGTAACGATACTAATGAACTTGCCTAAGATTCAAAAGGAAACAATTGAAGCATTTATAAAACTGCAAACCACTGTTTCTAATTGCTTGTCGGTTCTATTGACACAAAACATTCCCACAGACAGCTGGACCCAATACTGGTAAATATATGCCGCTTTACCAGAAAATCGTTACTTTTTTAGGAGCAAGCGTTCCCATCTCGAAAAAAAATATCCAACGTGGCAACAAATGAAAGAATTTTTAATTACCCAATACGAAATCGTAGAAGGGATAGATAAAAAAAAATGATCAGAACGAAAACCGTTCAACAAGACTTAAATCGAAGCTTCAATAGACCTCAAGCCAGCAGCAACCACAACTTCATGCGAACTATGTACAGAAGGTATATGCTCAAATCTTGCGAGAGATTCAAAAGATTTAATATTATCGACCGAAAAAAGTTTGTAAGAACAAAAAGACTTGGTACAAATTGCTTGTCACATGCGTCATAAACGACATAATTCTATGTGTCATTATAACAATTTTTCCAACTCACCCCCAAACCGCGCATATATAAATAGAGCCACGGGTTTAGTTGCAACAGCAAATCCCGAAGTGCTAAATCCCGATAATTGCCAAGAAGCACCATGCTGATCAAAGGCATTAATAACTCAAACACTACACAGCGAAAACCAAAGTAGGGTACTACAAGTACTACCCACAGCAGTCGTCTCCATCGAACACCGAGGAGGACTATTTAAACTTAGGGCCGTAATAGACCAAGGATCACAACGATCTTTCATAGCGCTTAGGGCACAAAATAGGCTACAACTGCCAACAAAACAAGCCAACTTTGAAAATAGAGGAATTGATAGAAGAGTAGTTCAAAACTCTAATAAAATCTGCCCCATTACCCTAATTTCCCACCAAACGGATAGGAAAATTAAAGCAGAAGCTATAGTCTTACCGCAGCTAACAAATATGCTTCCAATTATCATATAAAAAGCAAGCATTGGGAAAAGATGTCACACCTCAAATAAGCAGATCCCAACTGCAACACCTTCGCTCAAATAGACATTCTATTAGGCAGCAATCTCATACCTCAGTTAATACTCAAGGGTGTTGAGAAAATTTTAAACACACTATTGGCACAAAATACTATTTTCGGTTGGATCCTGAGTGGACTAGTTACGGAACAAGTTACCACCATGACAACTTCAGTTGAGGAAATCTGAAACGAGTACCTCAATTCACAATTGAAAAAATGTTGGGAGTTAGAAGAACCCGCCCCCATATCAATCACAACCCCTGAAGATCAGTATTGTGAAGACTTTTACGAAGCCACAACTACTAGATCAGATAATGGTCGGTATGTCGTACGACTGCCACTAAAACAACAATTTCCCAACACAATCGCCTTAGATCACTCTCGCACCTCTGCAATACAGCAGTTTCAAAGTATGGAAAAAAACCTACTTAAAAAAGGCGAGTAACGATGGAATATGATGGTGTGTTGGTAGAATACCTCCATTTGGACCACATGGAGGAAGTAAGCCCATGCGAGAAAATCATCAAAGACAAATACTACTCATTTTACTTGCCCACATCATGCAGTAGTAAAACCAAACAAAAAGCAACTAAAGTAAGAGTTGTCTTTAATGCTTCAAGATCCACTAGCTCGCGGAACTCCCTAAATGATATCCTATTTACTGGACCCACACTCCGACCAGATTTAGTGCTACTAATTTTAAATTTTGCGTTTATTCAAATACGTATTCAACGGAAACGTCGAAAAAATGTACAGACAAATAGTCATACATAACGACGATTAAGATTTTCAGCGATTTATTTTCCGAAAATCCCCCAATAGTTCCCTACGCGACTATAAATTGAAAACCGTTACCTTTGGCGTCAACTGTGCTCCATATCTAGCCATTCGAACACTGCACGAATTAGCAGAAAACACCAAGTCAGAATTTCCTCTGGCAATTCAGGTGTTTAAAACACAAACGTATGTAGATATCCTGTCTGGAAGTCACAGTCTTTCACAAGCATACGAGTCACTATCACAAGTGGGTCAAGCCCTCAAAACCGCGGGGTTTCCGTTGAAAAAATAACGGCGAACCACCCTAATATCTTAAAGGACATACCAAATTAAAATTTATTATATACTAATTTCCTTAAATTCGAATAGGAAAGTACGTGTAGAACGCGACAAGTAGCCGGAATTTATTTCTCTGGAGATTGATTACGATTTTAAGCCGTCTGAGGTCATAACCACCCCATCAGCAACCTGGCATGGCGCATGCCTTGGAGAAGTTGCCAATGTCTCTCCCTGCCTGCTCTTCCCTTTTACGGAACTGTTCTTAATGGTGTGTGGACCAACCGCTATGCTCGGTTCTGATCCAACCATTTTTGTGGAGGCTGCAGTGCGAGCCAATTCGTCAGCCAGTTCGTTTCCTGCTATACCCCTGTGACCAGACACCCAGATGAGGTGTATTCTATTGTGGCTTGATAGACTGTTCAGTCATTTTATGCACTGCTGCACTAGTAACGATTTGACCTCAAAAGCCGAGATCGCTTTTAGTGCCGCCTGACTATCGCTGAGTATGCTGATACTCTTATTGCGATAGTTGCGTTGGAGGTTTATCTCTACACACCGACTTAAAGCATATACTTCAGCCTGCAAAATGCTAGGCAAACTTCGCATGGAAATGGAGAGCTTGGTGCGTGGTCCTGCGACCCCTCTACCAATCTCCTCCGCCGTTTTCGAGCCGTAGGTATACCACTTGATAGCGCAATCCCTTAGCAGTAGGTCCAGCGTGGAATCATTCCATTCCGCCTTCCTCCCAAGGATAACTTTGAACTTCCTAGTGAAGCTTACTGCTTTGGTAATGCTGTCCCTTGGCAGAAGGGCCAGTGGCATTTCGTCACTTAGGGCCTTCCCTTTGCCAACCCCTTCTGCTGTCATTTGAAGCAGGGTATGTTTGGCCGTCTGTTCGATCACTATATGAAACGGTGTGAGCTCCAGCATTACTTCCAGTGCTGCAGTCGGACACGTACGCATCGCGTCTTACCGAAGTCTGCGATGCTTTGGAAACCCAAGCCACCGCTCCATACAATAAACAAATAGCATAGACAAATTATAAAATATAAAGAATACACAAAGCGGAAAAAAATACAAACATACATAGATGCACATTAATTTTAAATTTTGCGTTTATTCAAATACGTATTCAACGGAAACGTCGAAAAAATGTACAGACAAATAGTCATACATAACGACGATTAAGATTTTCAGCGATTTATTTTCCGAAAATCCCCCAATAGTTCCCTACGCGACTATAAATTGAAAACCGTTACCTTTGGCGTCAACTGTGCTCCATATCTAGCCATTCGAACACTGCACGAATTAGCAGAAAACACCAAGTCAGAATTTCCTCTGGCAATTCAGGTGTTTAAAACACAAACGTATGTAGATATCCTGTCTGGAAGTCACAGTCTTTCACAAGCATACGAGTCACTATCACAAGTGGGTCAAGCCCTCAAAACCGCGGGGTTTCCGTTGAAAAAATAACGGCGAACCACCCTAATATCTTAAAGGACATACCAAATTAAAATTTATTATATACTAATTTCCTTAAATTCGAATAGGAAAGTACAACAAAAACTCTGGTGATCCAATGGAATGCGATATGTGACCAGTTTTCATACATTACAGAGTCAATATCGGTATTATCCGCCATAACAAAACGCCAAATTTTATGCTCTGTGGCAAAACTTTTCGACCCCGTACGCCTATTATGATACAAGCGAAAATCCTGATACAAGAATTATGGCTAGACGAAACCAACTGGGACGAACAAGCGAAAAATATTGGCTTAGAAAACTGATCCCAGTTTGCACACAATTTAACAGCAATTTCGCAGATATAAATACCACGTTGAGCGAACTATTCCCTTCTTACCAATTCAAACCAAACTGCTTCCCCGACGCCTCAGAAAATCCATACTGCGCACCAGTTCGAATTGAGCTATGTAGTAGTGCCAAATAAGTATCCACAGTGCACATATCGATATTCCGATTACGAAATTATTCTAGCCTGATTGGAAAAAACACCCGATGCTTAGTAAACATGTATCCAATTGCACGTACACTCGTCCATGCATTCAGAATAGTTACCCACATTCTCAAATACAATTCAACAATAAAGGTTATCGAACTAACACCACGCCTATTTCCCATATAACACCATTTTAAATTCCATTTGATTCTTTCACATTCCAGTATGCAAATCAAGCAACAATGATTGTATCGGGGTAAAACTTTGCGTGGATAATGCGTTTAAAGTATGCCTCCTCGTGACAAAAACTTATCTAATTTGAACCAAACCTGTTCAATCCCCTAGGTACTTAATATGTGGACCCCAGTGCCTATAGTTGACTTTTTACCGAAAATATCGATCAACATAGAACATGGCGGCAAGATTCACAAAGAAATCTAAAACGAGTATACCATTTGACTTTGCGAGAGTATAAAATGTTCGGTTACATCCAAACTTAGCCCTCCCTTGTTTTTTTTTTTTTTTGTATATTTTTGTTGTTTTTTAAGTTATTTTTATTTTATGTGTTTAGACACATTTAATATGTTTTGCCGCTTTTTCACTTTTATGTCATATACATATGTTCGCTCACTCAACTCTCATCTGCATTAATTTATGCACACGTATGTATATATATTAGATTAGATTAGATAAAATAAAGATAGAGGTATGCCTCGCGACCTATGGTCTATTGTGCCCTCCCCTAGGTCACAAAAACTCATCTAGCCCCAGCATATAGACGAAATCCAATATACTACTAGGTGCTAGTGAAGCGATGCGATCCCTGTTTGGAAACTTGGATCCCAGAACCTTAACTCTGCGTCTGCAGACTGCTATGAAGTCCACTAGCAGGTGTTCTGGGGTTTCCGACTCCATGTCACAGAACCGGCAGTTTGCAAAAGAAACTAAGCGCATGTTAAATAAATGCTTGTTGAGCCTGCAATGTCCGGTGTAGAACGCGACAAGTAGCCGGAATTTATTTCTCTGGAGATTGATTACGATTTTAAGCCGTCTGAGGTCATAACCACCCCATCAGCAACCTGGCATGGCGCATGCCTTGGAGAAGTTGCCAATGTCTCTCCCTGCCTGCTCTTCCCTTTTACGGAACTGTTCTTAATGGTGTGTGGACCAACCGCTATGCTCGGTTCTGATCCAACCATTTTTGTGGAGGCTGCAGTGCGAGCCAACTCGTCAGCCAGTTCGTTTCCTGCTATACCCCTGTGACCAGACACCCAGATGAGGTGTATTCTATTGTGGCTTGATAGACTGTTCAGTCATTTTATGCACTGCTGCACTAGTAACGATTTGACCTCAAAAGCCGAGATCGCTTTTAGTGCCGCCTGACTATCGCTGAGTATGCTGATACTCTTATTGCGATAGTTGCGTTGGAGGTTTATCTCTACACACCGACTTAAAGCATATACTTCAGCCTGCAAAATGCTAGGCAAACTTCGCATGGAAATGGAGAGCTTGGTGCGTGGTCCTGCGACCCCTCTACCAATCTCCTCCGCCGTTTTCGAGCCGTAGGTATACCACTTGATAGCGCAATCCCTTAGCAGTAGGTCCAGCGTGGAATCATTCCATTCCGCCTTCCTCCCAAGGATAACTTTGAACTTCCTAGTGAAGCTTACTGCTTTGGTAATGCTGTCCCTTGGCAGAAGGGCCAGTGGCATTTCGTCACTTAGGGCCTTCCCTTTGCCAACCCCTTCTGCTGTCATTTGAAGCAGGGTATGTTTGGCCGTCTGTTCGATCACTATATGAAACGGTGTGAGCTCCAGCATTACTTCCAGTGCTGCAGTCGGACACGTACGCATCGCGTCTTACCGAAGTCTGCGATGCTTTGGAAACCCAAGCCACCGCTCCATACAATAAACAAATAGCATAGACAAATTATAAAATATAAAGAATACACAAAGCGGAAAAAAATACAAACATACATAGATGCACATTGACATACCGTATTTATTGCATATATACATACAAATCCCGCTTATACGTAATAGATAACAATTATAATTGCATTCAAATATTTTATATATTAAATTACATATTTACTTATAACAATAAAGAGACAACGGAAAATACCAATTTTTCTCTTCCGCTTTCGCGCCCTGTATTGCGAAAGAATATAAACACAATCCATACAAATATACGGCATAACATTTGCGTTTCTCTTCTTACCCTACACCCGGGTAAACGGCGGCAAAGTGACTAAATTAAATTTATTCAAACAAAAAAAAAATCGGTTTAACAAAAGTAATTCATTTGAGCAATATTCATACATATTTCTTCATTTACAGTTGTATATTACATTCTCAAAGTTCGCATTGGCAAATACTCCTTTTTCTTTGGCAAAAAAAACAAGCAGGATTGCATACAAAATAAAAAGCGTACATTCAAAATAAAACCTCAACAAAATCATATCGCAAGTAAATACAGTTTACACGAACAAAAAAAAAATTATGATTCATTGAAAATGGTCGGTATGTCGTACGACTACCACTAAAACAACAATTTCCCAACACAATCGCCTTAGATCACTCTCGCACCTCTGCAATACAGCAGTTTCAAAGTATGGAAAAAAACCTACTTAAAAAAGGCGAGCTCAAACCAGAATATAATGGTGTGTTGGAAGAATACCTCCATTTGGACCACATGGTGCCCTCCCCTAGGTCACAAAAACTCATCTAGCCCCAGCATATAGACGAAATCCAATATACTACTAGGTGCTAGTGAAGCGATGCGATCCCTGTTTGGAAACTTGGATCCCAGAACCTTAACTCTGCGTCTGCAGACTGCTATGAAGTCCACTAGCAGGTGTTCTGGGGTTTCCGACTCCATGTCACAGAACCGGCAGTTTGCAAAAGAAACTAAGCGCATGTTAAATAAATGCTTGTTGAGCCTGCAATGTCCGGTGTAGAACGCGACAAGTAGCCGGAATTTATTTCTCTGGAGATTGATTACGATTTTAAGCCGTCTGAGGTCATAACCACCCCATCAGCAACCTGGCATGGCGCATGCCTTGGAGAAGTTGCCAATGTCTCTCCCTGCCTGCTCTTTCCTCTTTACGGAACTGTTCTTTAATGGTGTGTGGACCAACCGCTATGCACGGTTCTGATCCAACCATTTTTGTGGAGGCTGCAGTGCGAGCCAACTCGTCAGCCAGTTCGTTTCCTGCTATACCCCTGTGACCAGACACCCAGATGAGGTGTATTCTATTGTGGCTTGATAGACTGTTCAGTCATTTTATGCACTGCTGCACTAGTAACGATTTGACCTCAAAAGCCGAGATCGCTTTTAGTGCCGCCTGACTATCGCTGAGTATGCTGATACTCTTATTGCGATAGTTGCGTTGGAGGTTTATCTCTACACACCGACTTAAAGCATATACTTCAGCCTGCAAAATGCTAGGCAAACTTCGCATGGAAATGGAGAGCTTGGTGCGTGGTCCTGCGACCCCTCTACCAATCTCCTCCGCCGTTTTCGAGCCGTAGGTATACCACTTGATAGCGCAATCCCTTAGCAGTAGGTCCAGCGTGGAATCATTCCATTCCGCCTTCCTCCCAAGGATAACTTTGAACTTCCTAGTGAAGCTTACTGCTTTGGTAATGCTGTCCCTTGGCAGAAGGGCCAGTGGCATTTCGTCACTTAGGGCCTTCCCTTTGCCAACCCCTTCTGCTGTCATTTGAAGCAGGGTATGTTTGGCCGTCTGTTCGATCACTATATGAAACGGTGTGAGCTCCAGCATTACTTCCAGTGCTGCAGTCGGACACGTACGCATCGCGTCTTACCGAAGTCTGCGATGCTTTGGAAACCCAAGCCACCGCTCCATACAATAAACAAATAGCATAGACAAATTATAAAATATAAAGAATACACAAAGCGGAAAAAAATACAAACATACATAGATGCACATTGACATACCGTATTTATTGCATATATACATACAAATCCCGCTTATACGTAATAGATAACAATTATAATTGCATTCAAATATTTTATATATTAAATTACATATTTACTTATAACAATAAAGAGACAACGGAAAATACCAATTTTTCTCTTCCGCTTTCGCGCCCTGTATTGCGAAAGAATATAAACACAATCCATACAAATATACGGCATAACATTTGCGTTTCTCTTCTTACCCTACACCCGGGTAAACGGCGGCAAAGTGACTAAATTAAATTTATTCAAACAAAAAAAAAATCGGTTTAACAAAAGTAATTCATTTGAGCAATATTCATACATATTTCTTCATTTACAGTTGTATATTACATTCCCAAAGTTCGCATTGGCAAATACTCCTTTTTCTTTGGCAAAAAAAACAAGCAGGATTGCATACAAAATAAAAAGCGTACATTCAAAATAAAACCTCAACAAAATCATTTCGCAAGTAAATACAGTTTACACGAACAAAAAAAAAATTATGATTCATTGAAAATGGTCGGTATGTCGTACGACTACCACTAAAACAACAATTTCCCAACACAATCGCCTTAGATCACTCTCGCACCTCTGCAATACAGCAGTTTCAAAGTATGGAAAAAAACCTACTTAAAAAAGGCGAGCTCAAACCAGAATATAATGGTGTGTTGGAAGAATACCTCCATTTGGACCACATGGAGGAAGTAAGCCCATGCGAGAAAATCATCAAAGACAAATACTACTCATTTTACTTGCCCACATCATGCAGTAGTAAAACCAAACAAAAAGCAATTAAAGTAAGAGTTGTCTTTAATGCTTCAAGATCCACTAGCTCGCGGAACTCCCTAAATGATATCCTATTTACTGGACCCACACTCCAACCAGATTTAGTGCTACTAATTTTAAATTTTGCGTTTATTCAAATACGTATTCAACGAAGACGTCGAAAAGATGAACAGACAAATAGTCGTACATAACGACGATTAAGATTTTCAGCGATTTATTTTCCGAAAATCCCCCAATAGTCCCCTACGCAACTATAAATTGAAAACCGTTACTTTTGGCGTCAACTGTGCTCCATATCTAGCCGTTCGAACACTGCACGAATTGGCAGAAAACACCAAGTCAGAATTCCCTCTGGCAACTCAGATGTTTAAAACACAAACGTATGTAGATATCCTGTCTGGAAGTCACAGTCTTCCACAAGCGTTCGAGTCACTATCACAAGTGGGTCAAGCCCTCAAAACCGCGTTGTTTCCGTTGAAAAAGATAACGACGAACCACCCTAATATTTTAAAAAATATACCAAATTAAAATTTATTAGATACTAATTTCCTTAAATTCGAATAGGAAAGTACAACAAAAACTCTGGTGATTCAATGGAATGCGATATGTGACCAGTTTTCATACATTACAGAGTCAATATCGGCATTATCCACCATATCAAAACGCCAAATTTTATGGTCTGTGGCAAAACTTTTCGACCCCGAAAATCAAGATACAAGAATTATGGCTAGACGAAACTAACTGGGACGAACAAGCGAAACATATTCGCTTAGAAACCGGTCCCAGTTTGCACACAATTTAACAACAATTTCGCAGATATAAATACCACGTTGAGCGAACTATTCCCTCCTTACCAATTCAAACCAAACTGCTTCGGCGACGCCTCAGAAAATCCATACTGCGCACCAATTCGAATTGAGCTATGTGGTAGTGCCGAATAAGTATCCACAGTGCACATATCGATATTCCGATTACGAAATAATTCTAGCCTGATTGAAAAATAATAAATAATTCTAGCCTCTATTGCGAAAGAATACAAATATACGGCATAACATTTTCGTTTCTCTTCTTACCCTACACCCGGGTATTATTAAATTATTAATACTTTAATACAGTAAATAAGAAATATTTAAATTCACCACTAATTAAACGGCGGCAAAGTGACTAAATTAAATTTGTTCAAACAAAAAAAAATCGGTTTAACAAAAATAATTCATTTGAGCAATATTCATACATATTTCTTCATTTACAGTTGCATATTACATTTTCAAAGTCCGCATTGGCAATTATCCAGCAATACTCCTTTTTCTTTGGCAAGAAAAACAAGCAGGATTGCATACAAAATAAAAAACGTACATTCAAAATAAAACCTCAACAAAATCATATCGCAAGTAAATACAGTTTACACGAACAAAAAAAAAAATTATGATTCATTGAAACTTCAAATAAAACAGGAATAATGAATGATAATAAAAATCACAATACACCTGCAGGAGCTACACGCTCAAAACACGTGGCTAAATTTATTTTAGAAAGTGACAGGTTAATAAGATATTGCACTAGATTTTCATCTTGACAGATTCAAGACTGCTCTGAATCGGTACTAGATATCAAAATTAAATATCTCGACAATTTTTGGACACGTCCAAGCGGCTCATGACACCGTAGTAGAAACAGAGCCATCAAATCTACCACAAAATTTTAAAAATTCGCCTTTCGTCAATTATGAAATTTGCTTAGACCAGTATGAAGCTACAAGCTATGATCTCTAATAAAGGCTATTGTAGTATTAGAAAAAAATGCCCAACGTGGCAACAAATGAAAGAATTTTTAATTACCCAATACGAAATCGTAGAAGGGATAGCAAAAAAAACGGTTAGAACGAAAACCGTTCAACAAGACTTAAATCGAAGCTTCAATAGACCTCAAACCAGCAGCAACCACAACTTCATGCGAACTATGTACAGAAGGTATATGCTCAAATCTTGCGAGAGATTCAAAAGATTTAATATTATCGACCGAAAAAAGTTTGTAAGAACAAAAAGACTTGGTACAAATTCCTTGTCACATGCGTCATAAACGACATAATTCTATGCGTTATTATAACAACTTTTCCAACTCACCCCCAAACAGCGCAAATATAAACAGAGTCACGGGTTTATTTGCAACAGCAAATCCCGAAGTGCTAAATCCCGAAAATTGCCAGGAAGCACCATGCTGATCAAAGGCATTAATAACTCAAACACTACACAGCGAAAACCAAAGTAGGGTACTACAAGTACTACCCACAGCAGTCGTCTCCATCGAACACCGAGGAGGACTATTTAAACTTAGGGCCGTAATAGACCAAGGATCACAACGATCTTTCATAGCGCTTAGGGCACAAAATAGGCTACAACTGCCAACAAAACAAGCCAACTTTGAAAATAGAGGAATTGATAGAAGAGTAGTTCAAAACTCTAATAAAATCTGCCCCATTACCCTAATTTCCCACCAAACGGATAGGAAAATTAAAGCAGAAGCTATAGTCTTACCGCAGCTAACAAATATGCTTCCAATTATCATATAAAAAGCAAGCATTGGGAAAAGATTTCACACCTCAAATAAGCAGATCCCAACTGCAACACCTTCGCTCAAATAGACATTCTATTAGGCAGCAATCTCATACCTCAGTTAATACTCAAGGGTGTTGAGAAAATTTTAAACACACTATTGGCACAAAATACTATTTTCGGTTGGATCCTGAGTGGACTAGTTACGGAACAAGTTACCACCATGACAACTTCAGTTGAGGAAATCTGAAACGAGTACCTCAATTCACAATTGAAAAAATTTTGGGAGATAGAAAAACTCGGCCCCCATTTCATTTACAACCCCAAAAGATCAGTATTGTGATGACTTTAACAAAGCCACAACTACTAGATCAGATCATTTCGGTATGTCGTACGACTGCCACTAAAACAACAATTTCCCAACACAATCGCCTTAGATCACTCTCGCACCTCTGCAATACAGCAGTTTCAAAGTATGGAAAAAACCTACTTTCTTTTGGTACATAAACCATTGCGTGACAACCAAATATTTTCATGTTATTTAAGTTTGGTCTTTTACCTGCCCACAATTCATATGGCGTCTTGTAGTCCAAAGCTTTTGTTGGTGAACGATTTGTTATATATGCCGCTGTTGAGACCGCTTCAGCCCAAAATATTTTCTGTAATCTGGAATTCAAAATTAGGCATCTAGCTCTCTCTACTAATGTGCGATTCATACGCTCTGCCATACCGTTTTGCTGTGGTGTATATGGATTACTTGTTTGATGCTGGATACCAGATTTACACAAAAACAATTTAAAATCATTGTTTACATATTCTTTTCTATTATCTGTGCGTAACGTCTTTATTTTCTTATTGGTTTCATTTTATACTAAATTCTTAAATTCTTTAAACTTATCTAAAGTTTCAGACTTGCTCTTCATGAAATAGACAGATACTTTTCTACTATAATCATCAATGAACGTAACATAATATCTGGCACCTCCAATAGAACTTGTCTCCATCGTGCCACATAAATCTGAGTGAATTAATTGGAGCAATTCTGAAGCCCTAGTACCAGTATTTTTAAATGGTTGTCTACTCATTTTTCCCTCTAAGCAAGTTGTGCAAATTTGATTACCTTTTTTTTGATAATTCAACCCCGTCTGCACTATCAGTTACCTTCTGTTAGTCTGTGAAATTGAGATGGCCCATTCTTAGATGCCATAAATTTATATCTCGCTCATCTGCTGTTGATAGCAATGCCGGTGCTTCAGAAACATTATTCAATATATACATGTTATTGCGATGCAATGCTGTCAATATTAACTTATTATTTTGGTATATTTGACAACTATCTCTCTCAAATTTCACTTCACAGCCTTTATTTACCATTTGACTTACAGAAAGGAAATTAACTGTCAGCTCCGGAATCGACATACCAGCAACTCCCATCCAATGCAGTAGCAGCTGGAAAAGCAGCATAATAACCATTATTTGAATTGTCATTGTTTGACAGAACCTTCTTTTTGCCTTTAAAGTAGCAATCCCTACTCATGTGACCATACCTGTTACATACCAAGCACCGTGGCCCTTTGGGTTGCCCTTTCCTCTGAAATTGGTTATTCGGATTTTTTTGATTTGACATATTTTGTTTTTTACTGAGCAAATCGACGGAATATATTATATTGTCAAAATAAAACGACAATAATAGATTACAGAGTAAGGTTGCCAACAGTAAAGGTACAAAATATTAACTATAGATGGCGTTCAGTGTTGCAATTAATCATTTCAACAAACATTCCCACAGAGAGCTGGACCCAAAACTGGTAAATATATGCACCACCGCTTTACCAGAAAAATCGTTACTTTTGTAGGAGCAAGCGCTCTCATCTCGAAAAAAATGCCCAACGTGGCAACAAATGAAAGAATTTTTAATTACCCAATACGAAATCGTAGAAAAGGGATAGATGAAAAAATGGTCAGAACGAAAATCGTTCAACAAGACTTAAATCGAAGCTTCAATAGACCTCAAACCAGCAGCAACCACAACTTCATGCGAACTATGTATGGAGGGCATATTTAATATTATCGACCAAAAAATGTTTGTAAAAACAAAAAGACGTGGTACAAATTGCTTGTCACATGCGTCATAAACGACATAATTCTATGTGTCATTATAACAATTTTTCCAACTCACCCCCAAACAGCGCAAATATAAAAAGAGCCACGGGTTTAGTTGCAACAGCAAATCCCAAAGTGCTAAATCCCGAAAATTGCCAAGAAGCACTATGCTGATCAAAGACATTAAACTCAACGCTACACAGCGAAAACCAAATAAGGGTACTACTACCCACAGCAGGTGTTTCCATCGAACACCGAGCAGGACTATTTAAACTTAGGGCCGTAATAGACCAAGGATCACAACGATCTTTCATAGCGTATAGGGCACAAAATAGGCTACAACTGCCAACAAAACAAGCCAACTTTGTAAATAGAGGAATTGACGGAAGAGTAGTTCAAAACTCTAATAAAATCTGCCCCATTACCCTAATTTCCCACCAAACGGATAGAAAAATTAAATCAGAAGCCTTACCGCAGCTAACAAATATGCTTCCAATTATTATATAAAAAGCAAGTATTCGGAAAAGATTTCACACCTCAAATAAGCAGATGCCAACTGCAACACCCCCGCTCAAATAGACATATTAGGCAGCGAGCTCATACCTCAGTTAATACTCAAGGGTGTTGAGAAAATTTTAAACACACTATTGGCACAAAATACGATTTTCGGTTGGATCCTGAGTGGACTAGTCACGGAACAAGTTACCACCATGACAACTCAAGTTGAGGAAATCTCAAACGAGTACCTCAATTCACAATTGAAAAAATTTTGGGAGTTAGAAGAACTCCACCCCATTTCATTTACAACCTCAAAAGATCAGTATTGTGATGACTTTTACAAAGCCTAACTACTAGATCAGATAATGGGCGGTATGTCGTACGACTACCACTAAAACAACAATTTCCCAACACAATCGCCTTAGCTCACTCTCGCACCTCTGCAATAGAGCAGTTTCAAAGCATGGAAAAAAACCTACTTAAACAAGTAAGGAAGGGCTAAGTTCTAATGTAACCGAACATTTTATACTCTCGCAAAGTCAAATGGTATACTCGTTTGAGATTTCTTTGTGGATTGGCTGATATTTTCGGTAGAAGGTCAACTATAGGCACTGGGGTCCACATATTTAGTACTTAGGGGCTTGAACAGTTTTGGTTCGATTTAGACAATTTTTGGTCACAACGTGGCATACTTTAAACGTATTATTCACGCAAAGTTTTAGCCCGATATAATCATTGTTGCTGGATATGCATAGTGGAAAGTGAAAGAATCAGATGGAATTGAAAATGTGTTATATGGGAAATAGGCGTGGTTGTAGTCCGATTTCGCCCACTTTCGCACTATAACATAGAAATATGAAAAGAATGTTATGTACCGAATTTGGTTAAAATCGGTTAAGCAGATCTCAAGATATGGGTTTTCACCTTAAAGTGGGCTGTGCCACGCCCACTGTCTAATTTTGAACGCGGTTCCTATAAAGTCATCTCATACCATCCCAGAGATAAAATTTAATGTCTCTGGCGTGTTTAGTGCTTGATTTATCGCGCTTTTAGTAGTTTTTAACGGCACCGTTATATGGGGAGTGGGCGGAGTTGCCACCCGATTTCAACTATTTGCACACTGTGGGTAGAGGTCCTAAAAAAATTTGCTTCCAGTGAATTTTGTTATTATAACATTAGCGGTTTAGGAGATATGCACATTAAACCTATTAGAGGCGGGACCACGCTTACTTACAAAAAAAATTTAACTGCAGATGCCCCTCCCTAATGTGATTCTGTGCACCAAATAACAGTCTTGTATCTTATTGCGGAGCTCAGTTATGGTAATTTATTTGTTTTTGATTAATGGCGTTTTGTGGGCGTGGCAGTGGTCCGATTACGCCCATCTGCAATACCAACCGTCCCACGGTACCCAGAAATATGTCTACTAAGTTTCATAAAGATGTCTCAATTTTTACTCAAGTTACAGCTTGCACGGACCGACAGACGGACAGACAGTCACCCGGATTTCAACTCGTCTCTACATCCTGATCATTTATATATATATAACCCTATATCTAACTCGATTAGTTTTAGGTGATGCAAACAACCGTTAGGCGAACAAAACTCTTATACTCTGTAGCAACAGGTTGCGAGAGTATAAAAAGGCGAGCTTAAACCTGAATATGATGGTGTGTTGGCAGAATACCTCCATTTGGACCACATGGAGGAAGTAAGCCCATGCGAGAAAATCATCAATGGCAAATACTACTCATTTTACTTGCCACATCATGCATTAGTAAAACCAGACAAAAAGCAACTAAAGTAAGAGTTGTCTTCAATGCCTCAAGATCCACTAGCTCGGGGAACTCCCTAAATGATATCCTATTTACTGGACCCACACTTCAACCAGATTTAGTGCTATTAATTTTAAATTTTGCGTTTATTCAAATACGTATTCAACGGAAACGTCGAATAAATGTACAGACAAATAGTCGTACATAACGACGATTAAGATTTTCAGCGATTTATTTTCCGAAAATCCCCCAATAGTCAACTATAAATTGAAAACCGTTACCTTTGGCGTCAACTGTGCTCCATATCTAGCCGTTCGAACACTGCACGAATTGGCAGAAAACACCAAGTCAAAATTCCCTCTGGCAACCAAGATGTTTAAAACACAAACGTATGTAGATATCCTGTCTGGAAGTCACAGTCTTCCACAAGCATACGAGTCACTATCACAAGTGGGTCAAGCCCTCAAAACCGCGGGGTTTCCGTTGAAAAATATAACGACGAACCACCCTAATATTTTAAAAAATATACCAAATTAAAATTTATTAGATACTAATTTCCTTAAATTCGAATAGGAAAGTACAACAAAAACCCTGGTGATTCAATGGAATGCGATATGTGACCAGTTTTCATACATTACAGAGTCAATATCGGCATTATCCACCATAACAAAACGCCAAATTTTATGCTCTGTGGCAACCCGAAAATCAAGATACAAGAATTATGGCTAGACGAAACTAACTGGGACGAACAAGCGAAACATATTCGCTTAGAAACCGGTCCCAGTTTGCACACAATTTAACAGCAATTTCGCAGATATAAATATTACGTTGAGCGAACTATTCCCTCCTTACCAATTTAAACCAAACTGCTTCCCCGACGCCTCAGAAAATCCATACTGCGCACCAGTTCGAATTGAGCTATGTAGTAGTGCCAAATAAGTATCCACAGTGCACATATCGATATTCCGATTACGAAATTATTCTAGCCTGATTGGAAAAAACACCCGATGCTTAGTAAAGATGTATCCAATTGCTCGTACACTCGCCCATGCATTCAGAATAGTTACGCACATTCTCAAATACAATTCAACAATAAAGGTTAGGGATTACCATACTCCCAATGCGATACAGTGCCTCATCTTACAAAAAGCATAGATCGCTTTTATCGCATCTTTCTGAGCGCTCATCATTTGGATGGTTTATGGGAAATACTTGTAAAAGCTGCAAATCCACTTAAAAAAAGACTAGCCGTAAATCACAAATCTTACTCTCGCAAGATCCCTCTTCAAAGGTTTCAAAGGAGCCCCCCTTCCTTCGGTGCTCCGCAGGCCTGTTGCATTTCAGCACGAGCTCTGTCCAATTACCTAACCTAACCTACCATGTGAAATTTTATTGAAAACGAAAGCTTCTTAAATTCGATAATATATGTTTACTAATCTTTAAGAGTAAACACAAAAAAATTAAACAGAAGACATATCTACTAAATTTTATGGGAAATAATAAAGATTTCGCTAAAGGATTTTGAAAGGAGACAAAACTTGCAATTGAACTCAATAGCCACTGCAATACTAGAGAAGACATATCTACTAAATTTTATGGGAAATAATAAAGATTTCGCTAAAGGATTTTGAAAGGAGACAAAACTTGCAATTGAACTCAATAGCCACTGCAATACTAGAGTAATAATCTGACTTGTCATCTTTCCCAATACAATGCCCGCTCTATTAGTAAACTATGTACTTTCCTTACGGTACTTCTTCTTAATTAAACATCCGTATCTTTCCCAATGATCGTCACTCCCTGTTGCAGATAAAGTGTAATTGTGCTTCAAAATTAACTACAAAGTTAGAATAGTCAATAAAAGTTTCTAAACAGTACATCAGTAAATTCAAACTGATTTGCAAAGCCTTGTTTTAATTTTCTGCAACGCGAAGTTATTATTTTGCAAAACTCCCACGGCAGCACGCATGTCTAAGTTTTTGAGAAATAAAATATTTATATATCAATTGAAAATAAATGCCATTTGCCTCAAACAGCTGTTTCAATGTGAAATAGAAAGAATTTGAAATAAATGAAATCATTCGATTTGCAGAACACCTTAATTGAAAACATGCCAATATATTACATTTTTTAATAGTGTTAATTTTATTGTATAATGCATATATTAAATGAGCGATGAATACAATTTTATTCGAAATGGTTACCTTTCGTTTTCACACAAGCCCTCAAAGGCCATTGAACATCACGTACATTTTCTGTTGGTATTGCCGATACTGCTTGAAGCAAAGATATTTTGAGACTGCCAGTTCATTGGCGATACCCTTTGCTTAAAGAAGGACCACACTTATATTCCTGAAAGACGGGTGTCTATTAGCAAACGTGTTAACCACTTGTTATTTTTCACTCGTTAATGTATACGTTAAAAAAAAAATGTGAGCCGTCACGGGACGCCTGTCAGATGTGAACCATCGACATTATTTTGTAAAAGTAATATGCAGAAAAGAACAGATTGTGATAGGAACTAAATATGTCATAATGATAAAATAAAATATTACGATTTTTTCCAGATAACGATGACTATTTATTTATTTATGTTGCCTCTGAGAACGGTATTACTGTGACAATTGGTCGATGGTAACTGAACTATGTTACAAAAGTATTGGACATACCATTATCAAGATATCTAATAAATACAACATTTATTGTTGTTCCGTATCTGGGGGTAGGTTCTCTTGGATTGTTATTAATTTGCAATTGAAATTCTTCTTGGAGAAACGTAATTAATGGCGTTGTTTCATCTTTTGCAAAATGTACATTGAAATACCCAACTAAAATCAATGGTAGTTTGTCTTTATTGGTTTTGAAAATTAATGAACCTCTGTGACTGTACGGAAATAATCTCTCGTGTAAAAATGAAATGATATCATTTATTTTTTTATTAGGAGAAATGTACGCAACAATCGTCATCAATTCACTTCTATCTTCTAGTTTAACGTGTGAAGCAAACATATCGCATATATGTAGATGTTGGGGAGACATGAACTTCTGTAGCATTTTGAATTACTAAATCCATGTTGAATGTAGTAATATTTGAAGTATTGTTGTCTTTATAAATGGTAACTCCAGCGGCTCTAACATTTTGTCTCTTAAATTTAGCTATACAGTGAAAATTAGGTAAGTCGACTGATTCATCTGCAGGTAGCCATGTTTCAGTTAGTAATAAAAAGTTAGTCCTTTGACCAATAGGATCTTGTAAATCCGTAGTATGTTTTCTGAGACTTTGGCAGTTTAAAGTATAAATGGTTAATCTATTTCTGGAGTTTATAAATTCAATGATCAGCCGTTGCAATGTAGTAAGTTTGTTTAGAGATAATCTTTTGAATTCTTGCTGTAAACTTGAAACTGATGGATTTACTCTTCTTCTATGATAAAATCTTAAGTTATCATGACAGTTACATATAAACAACCCATCAAGACTTGTTACTCGTGTTAAAGCTATGTAAAGTAATGGAATAAAATGACTTTTACTATACTCATAGACCACCTTGTCATATGTACCTCCTTGAGACTTATGAATAGTCATAACACACCCTAATATCAACTGAAAATGATTTCTTTTTCCCACAATGATTTTATCATTATTGAGTGGTATAATTGAAGTTCGACATACGATAGGTACTGCACGTCTATCGATATTATGTTCCGCAAGAAAGGCAGCGGCGTTTCTTCTAGCCACCATACCAGTGTTATTATCTTAAAAAACGAGCCATATGCGAGTTACTTGATTTTCATCATTTTGTTCTATATGAACTAGCTTTCCAACGGCGCCGTTAGTTAAACCATCTACCGCGTCTATGTTAGTTGTAATAATATTTAAAAGATTTTCCAATAACAAAATTGATTTTGTATGGCAAACCTCCAGTATCAATCACTGACAACTTGTGTAATTTTTGTCTCATGTTTGCTTCTTGTCATGATTAGTACAACCAGAAATAATATCTATTGCAATTGAATCTATTTTATTTTATATGCGTTAAATGATGCATATCATGAAATAATCGTACACCACTTGGACACAGGCGCAAGGCTTCTTCCTTCGTAAAAAATCTAGACTCGATAACGGCTAATTCATCATCATTTAAAATAATACCACTGCCAATTTTTGTGAGAATAGAAGCAAACATTTCGTTATCTTGACGCAGTATTTGAGTTAACTCGTAGAATTTTAATCCTCGCCAAAGTAAGGGTCCAATCATCCGTTGTTTAGACTGCTTATAGATTGGAGTTACACGGATGGAGGTAATTTTATTCAATTTCGTTACAAAGATTTTTCCACATCCAGCTGGCCCAGTTAAAAATAATTGTAAAGGTGATCTCTCTGCAGATTAATTGTGATGAATGACATGTAGCAGCAAATCTTTCTGTTTTTCATTAGCGCTTCTCATGAGTTCGCAAAAACGATCATTACTCATGATATTTTCTTTTCTTTTGGCTATGGCTCCCAAGTTTTTAAGCGTACCTATACGTAAATCTTCATTAACCGCAGCATTCGGATTTCTGTACAATTCTTCAAGGTGTTTGGCTCTGGAAATCTTGTAGCAATGCCTCGAGCTTCTGATTCGTCATCTATTAGCTCACCTTCATGACATAATTGTCGGCATATATCAATTGTCTTTTAAAGATCAATATTTGACTCAATTTCTTTTTTTTTTTTCTAAAATTTCGTTTTCATCATATATAGTTGTGAATTTCATATCTGCTAATTGTTGTAATCTGGAATCATGTCATAATTTCTATGACGAATAACTTGAGGCTGCTTCTTTCTGATGTACTCTCCCTTTCCGTTTTTAGTATAGTTCGAAACAAATTGAGCTAAAGAAATTCCTTCCAATTCTTCTGGCCGTTTTTGATACTTGTCACGCCAATCTTCCTTCCAAATATCAGTATAGTCGTCATCAAGTTCATTAATTTGTTTTTGTGTTTTTCTTATCCTTTGCCGTTCAATAGGCCAACAAGTGTTAATATACTGAACCGCTACTGACGATTTAGACATTGGTAACCTTAAAAGATACCAAGCAGCTTCTTAACTACTCATCTCAATAGTATTCAGCATGTCAACGCTCATTTTACGAGCTATTTCAACAATATCAAATTCTGGATTCTCATTCATAACTTCTATTATTTTGCGTTGTAAATTGCTAATGCCTCTGTTGGTTTTATTTACATATTCGCATATTTGCATATGCCGCGCAAGAATATTCTTCAGTAGTTATGTGAAAATCCATATTTGACTTTAAGACATTAAAAACAAATGGATTGAAAGTATTGTGCCATTTTTCGGACGGATGTCGTTTATAGAATATTCTTGGTCTACTAATACCAGATTACCAGTATATCTTTGTATTCTTCATCTGATCTGATATTATTAGTTTCATAATAATCATTAATACGTACTGTCATAGTTATTACTTTCTAAGTTATTTCTAATTTCATTATATCTTTTCAAGTGTTCTTTGTAAAGTGGTTTCGTTTTTTCATCGGTATTAAAATCATTGTAGATTTACAAGGCATGAATGGTGCTTCAGATCGGCACTTTCGCACAGAATTGGAGCCAATTTTTTTTTAGTACGTGTAGGTATGCTTATGCGTAAAGTAATTTTATGTTTCCCGATGCTTCCGATGTTGATACTGATACTAAACTGTTAATCATTTCTGCTCCTTGTTTTTGCTCTTCTCCAAGAATATCTGTGGGAGCATTATCCAGCCATAAAGAATATGCGCATGTGGACTTCCTCGATGTTGAAATTCAATCCTCAAAAACTTTAAACTTACCAAAAGGCCTGAACTTCTTTGATTGTAAAATTGTCATTATTACATTAACTAATTTGTTAAAATAAATAGCACATGTTACTACAGCATCGTTGTTAATTAATGAACTTTTTTGGATAAAACTTAGTTCCAATGCGATAAAATTTTGCATATCTTCTTTTTCTTCAGCTAAAAATCTTTTTTTCTTGCAGACCAATACCAAACTGAATTCGGGATTGACCGTAGAAAAGCTAAATTAGACTCTATGCAGCTATGAATAACTCTTCGGATTGAACTTGTTCCTTAGTTATATTGGTATCTGTACCAACATGTCTAAACGCGATCGTTAAACAGTCACAAACTCGCAGTCTCATTATATTTACAACCATATATAACAAATATATGACAGGATAGGGATTGACTCCTCGCCGATCCTTACGTCGCAGTTCACTAGATGCCATCATAACTAAATCCCTAAATTTAACTAAATCCCTAAATTTTCTAAAGTGTCCCATATAAATACTCGGAAATGATAACTCTTCCGCATGCTCATCGAATAATAAACTTTGTGCCCTGGCGCTAATCTTAAATATTTTTCTTCATTCCATACCAAAGTTTGGTGTTGAGCAGTTAAGCTTTCTTCAATATCAATGTTTTCACTAAATTCGTCAATCTTCTGTTGTGTAATCAGTGGTGTTTCTTGATAAAAAAAATTATTCATCAACTGTTATTTTATAATGCAGATATAAAGGTGTATGAATCAAATAATCCAACATTGTCTAATTGATCCGATGCTAATTAGGCCATGAACAAAATCATTTTTTTTTTAATATGTATTTACATAAATGTAATGTTCATCATTCACATATCTTGGAAGTAATCGTACCATTGTATCAACAGAAACAGGAACATTGATAACACGGGTCAACACGAAATTTGACCTCGACTTGAAAGTGTAAAATTTCTTTAGTTTAGGTCACAAATACAGGAAAAAAAAATATATGACCTTCAAAAGTTTGCTTTTGTGGTCAGGAAACTAATTAAACGAATTTTCTCAAAATCTGTGGTTTTAATTTGTGGACCAACAAAAATCCCAGCTTTAACCTTTGATTCTGATAATTTCGGAAAAAATTTTCTTAAGTATTCAAAAGCTTCTGAAGTTTGATCGAGATTTTTCACGAATTGTTTCATCAATCCCAACTTAATATATAGAGGTGGCATTAACGCTTTTTCTGCTTTCACAATAGAACTGAATTTTACGTTTTGTTTCCCGATACAAAATTCGGTTCTTTCAGACCAAGACCGTTGAATGTAGCGCTTAGCATCCGCTCTGCTGTCCCATAAGCACGTGCTACCTGTGCTTGGTATATCCACTCTGTAATCCTATTAAAAATCCGACCATTTTAAAATCACCAATCAACTGCCAATTGTACTCGTCATACTTTACTGCGCCAAGCAAGATTTTAACACTATCATAATTTTCTTTCATATGTACCGAGTGAGAAATTGGAAGGGATGGAAATTTATTTCCGTTGTGTAATAAAACGGCTTTCAAGCTTTTGGTAGAGCTGCCGATGAATAAGCGCCATTCGCTAGGAATGCAAGATATGCCAATTTCTTCAAACATACCTTTGATGTCATTGCAAAAACAAAGTCCATCTTCTTTTGTGAAAAACGTTGAAAATGTCTCATGCCTAGCTCGCTGATCTGTTATATTAACATCATCAAGCAAATTCCACTGTTTTAATAGAGAGCCTTAAAGCTCTGCTGTATTTTTTGGTAAATTTAAATCTCTTATTAGGTCATCATAATCTTCTGTAGTAATAAGATGGCATTTTGGTTGTTTTGGGGTAAGTAAAAACTCTTTATCGGAATTACTTTTATATGAACTCAGAGATGAGTTACTTTTTTGAGATAGATTCTTTGGTGGCTCAGGCACTGGTCGAGTCAGGTCATGTGGAAGTGGAGCAGAAGAAGATGCAAGGTCAGGATATTCGACAGATTTTGCATTTTTACCTCTACGTCGTTTACTCGGGTTAACAATACAAAAGTAGCAATCATGGACATGGTCCCTTTGTTCACGCCAAATTCTTGGTGTCGCAAACTTCATAGACCTTTTTTCACCTCGACACCACCCTAAACTATAGAATTTAAATCAATTTCTATAACAGTGGATTCGCCGCTCAAAAATCGCTCACCTTTCAAACATCTTTTACAATAACCACAAGCAACATGTGGAGTCCATGATTTATCTTGATTTCGAACAGTACAGTCAAAATATGCTTAAAAATTGAATAAAGTGTATTATTATTATAACTATCGCAAAAGCAAACTTTATACCAAAAAAAAGTATTTTCTTTTCGTTTTTGTGTCTAAATAATCGAAAAATCATAGTATAAAGTTTAGGACAAACAACAATTATTTTTTTGTTGACTCGTGTAATTTGTCCGTATTGCCGAATTGCCCTTGAACGTGCCTTAATCTTCTTATTTGCATAAAAGGAATTCGAGGAGAAATAAGCCTTTCAGTGATGAAATCGATTTTTGGTAAATGTTGTGGTATTTTTGGATAGTGAAATCCATTATAAACAGAAAAATTAGGAATGCTATTTTTATCTAATGCTGATTTACAAGTAGATTAGTTATTGTGTTAATAATATTTCCAGATGCAGATGGTTGCTGTAAATCTTTTTCAAACCAAAGTCGATCGCAGATTGAGCAAGCATGTCCAAATTCATTATTTTTAAAGTTATTGTTAAAATATTAATGAGCTGATTTATTTTATCTAAATTAACCGTAGTTATTCGGAATTTCCGTAGTATTTGCACTTGATTGACTTCGTCCAATTTGCTGAGATACTTCAACTACTACATGCTGCATTTCTTCTAAACCAGCTACATTTCGAGAATTTGTACTTATTTCATCTATTATTGGATCGTTAATTATTCCTGTAAATTCGATGTTTGAAGATGTAGATTGTTCTGTAATCGCATCTGCAGTTTGTAGACGCCTCCTTCTTTCCATTTCACGTTGTTTTAATTTATATCTGTTCTGCTCCCTGTATCTTTGCTGACGTTCTCTTTTTTTTTTGGAGAGCGTTTAATTCATTACCTTGATCATTTCTTTGAATGAATGATGGTGTTATTTTTTCCGAACTAGATGAACTTTAAGCAGTATCTATTTCTTCATTATTCAGTTCTATTATATTCGTGTTTAAAGAGGTAGATGGTCCGACAATACGTTATGAAAAATGTATGCGTTCTCTTCTTTCTGCTTCACGCTGCTTCAATTTGTCTGCGTTCTGCTCCCTGTATCGTTTTTGACGTTCTTTTTTATTATTATTTACTCTAAAAAAATATATCGTGTTAAAAAAAGCTTAAATAAAAATTTGTATAATATATTCTGGAACTATTATTAATAAAATCTTACATAACATTAATAGTATGTCTTGTGTTTATCTGATCTTGGTGATGTCCAGTTTCAATAATAATATTTTGTGACCTCTGTGATGATTGTTGGGTTCTGAAATATTTATAAAAACTATGTTATTAAAATATACAGAAAACAAATTTAAATAGCTTCAATATATTCATATATAAGCTCAAGAATCTTAGCTAGATATTTCAATATACAAGTTTACTAAAGATCGTAAATTATAAATATCAATAATGAATGTTTCACTACAAATTCCACTATGATTAGAAAAATTAATTAATTTTTTAATGTTCATATTAATAACAGATAAGAAAAGGATTCGTGCCCTGCACGCCATCAGCTGATTTTGAAATATAATTCTGTCAGTCTTAATAAATTTATTCTCTAAGCAATTGTTTTAATGCATTAATTTCAATAAGAATGAAATTAAAATTAATAATTAATTTAAAAACATTATATGCAATCAAATTTATGTGAATTTTAATCTACCAAGAGAGTATATTTTACATTTACTGGCGCTCAAGACACACCAAATATACGCGTGATTGATGCACAGATAAATGCATACTTTAATTATAAAAATATAATTAACTTACTGATGACTTGATAGTGTGTCATAGTGTGATTTTGCGTTCTATGCAGGAGACTGATCACTTTCATCTCTAAATTATCACGGTCAGACATTTTATCAGAAAAATAATATATAATATTTTCAAGTAAAACACAGGTTATCTTTACTGTAGTAAACAACACTGCATACACTACGGAGTATACACTATAGGTATTCGAGCTCAGTGTAGCGAGAGAGATGGCTTAACTCCGGATCGAGTTGGAGAGAATCACACAGTCGATTACGCATGGCGACGCGTCGCCACACCGTATACACTACTGCATATAGACTGTATATATATACTATCATATAGCGTGGCGACGTGTCGCCACGTCATGCGTCGCCGCACCAGAAATCCCTTTTACGTGCGGCTATAGATGTTTCACATCAAAATTGTTCCTTTTGTTCAGTGAGTGGGAAACAAGTAACCCATTTCCCCTTTGATGTTCAATGATGTCTTTCCCGCTCTATCCAAATACAATTATGGCAAGTTGTCTCTTTCTATGCTACCTCTTCTATGTGTACTCTATTGGTTTTCTTTTAGTTAGCAGTATGGCATAAATTGGTTACCGAATATGTTAGCTATGTGTTACCTCTGCTTTTTACATGTGTTAGCAAATGGATTACCTTTTTATTACCATAACCAATTCCAATTGTTTTAAATAAAATTCAAAATACAATATATTTATATAATTATATAATATTATAGTAGTAGCAGTAAACGTATATAATAATCAATATATACTATATCTATGTAAATACAGTTTAAATAGTTAAATATTAAGACTTAAACAAGTACAAGTATTAACGATTACTAATACTACAATTACAAATATATATGCATAAAAAATGACTTGATCCCATCACGATAATTCACCATGTCATACTACATTAGTACTTCGCGAGTTTTTGCCAAAAATTCGACTAGAAATGATTTCAAGCGCCTTTTTCATATGTTTGTTACGTTCTTCTTTAAAACGCGACATTTCAGCCATCACAGCACAAGAGATAACATCTATGCGACGATTTACATCGGTCATTTGGGCATTACTCTTCTTTTGCTCAAAGATTAATCGTTCGCACTCTTTGCGTTTTGCATTGCATCCCTGTGTGTTAAGAGAGAGTTAGGAAAATTGTTGAGGACGGCTCTGAAATAAAAAATACATAGAAAATGGAGCATGTACATTTTATGTAATGAACGAGATTGGTAAGTGAGTTAGAAAGTGTCAAAGATAAGTAACATACAAACACATATGACACTAGATAAGAATTTAAATGGCAACACGATAACAGTTGACTAATTACTCAAATATTAGTCAGAAGATACTAAAATATCGGCTTTTGTAGATCTCCAAGCTAGGCACAAGGTGCCTTTATTTAATTCCTTATGCGTATGTAACTAAACAGAGACTAGCTTTCGTATCGCATTACCTGTAGATATGCAAATACTATTTAGCTGACTAATACCAATGAAAATACCGACGCGCCCAACGCTGCGGTTGTTTTTAAAGGTCGTGTACCCTCGTCTATATTTAAGGTCTTTGCCAGATCTGACACGCAATCACCAATACGTTGGAATTCTTTCTTTTTTACATTATGTTTGATTATGTATTAATGCTTAGGAATTTTATACCGAAATATCCATTGCATGCGTGAATTGTGAACAGCTTTCCATTTGAGCATCTACAAGCGATAGTAACAGGAAATAATGACACATTTCGCATTGTGACACCGGATGACCACAAACCCAATCTACAAATTCTTGCAATTGAACCCGTCAATGCTCCATAAATTGTTCTTCGTCCAGAAACTTGCTTAACTGTCGACGGTGGTATGGGAATTAGACAAAATTTCTCCACCAAATGTTCGTGTAACCAATACAAATGCTTGTATCGTTTTGATACCTGTAACATAATTTTGTTGAAATTGCATTTGCCGCATAATAAAATAATTACATAAGTATTTGAAAGTTATAAGAAAACAAACTCTGCTGTGAATAAAACTTACAGATATATTGTTAAAGCTCGGTGTCACCTGGTAGGCAATTAAAGTCTTAACTTCTTTGAACTTACACTCTTTTTTGGGACTAGCCACTATTACAGTGTAGCAATGATGGTTAGTTTGCCAATATTAAAAATTTTCCACTTATGCAATATGAACAATATCATGTTCAGAGAGCTTTTCCTTATTTCCCAATCCCAGTATATACGAATCCGAACGTTTACCGAACATACCAGACTTTTTTAAAGTTGTTGTGTTGTTCTGTGCAGCTGTATATGCTAATGAGAATGGCGTCCATTGGTGCAGCTGACAGATTTTTGTTGTCATAATTGCTAGCGGAATGTGTGAATGCGTTAGCGTGTCTTACGTAATTAAAATGTCCATTCTGGGTTGTTCCTGCTCTTTCACGTACACAGACTATAATCCAGTAGACGTAAGCAATAGGAGTAGAGCTAGATGTTCTGAATAAAGTCAGCAATATATATAGTCATATTCGGTGCTTAGATAAGAGGTATCAGAGTGCGATAAAATTTAATTTTGATTTGAATGAGAAGTGTGTACGATTCCGCTGTAACCCAAACAAGGTTGATGTTGTAGTAGTTAGATGTTATTTCTAGTGAAGACAGACACTCTTTGCGCGCTAACCGTGCGCTCAGAGCTTGTATCGCCGCTCTGCTGTCGAAGTGAATGCTCACCGCCCTGAAAGAGGCTACACTTCGTAGCTGTACGTCTACCGTCACCTTGATAGCAGCGGTGCGTAGATGAGAGGTATCACAGAGCGAAAGAATTTTATTTTGAGTTGTATGAAAAGGGGCGTCCGATTACTCCCATTTTCAAAGTAACCTATAGCTCTAAATTAATTTCAAACTGGCCTAGTACTTGTGATTTTGTTTGCTGGACGCTATATTAAATTTGAATTTAAAAATTAGTGAAAAACTTATTTGAGGTATCATTGTGACCTTTAGCAAGGCCATCGTGCGAACATACGAAGGTGAGGAAAATATAAGTATACTAACTGACCCGGCAAACGTAGTTTTGCATATACGTTATTTTTAGAAAATATTTAAAAAAATACTATCACTATAAATGTGTTTATGATGGAATTAAAATTGAATGACGAATGAATAGTTGTAGACAATAAAAGTACACTTTCTTTAATCTAATAAAATATTCTTTATTAAAGTAATAAATATATATTAAATTACAATTACTGATAGCTATCTATACATCGAAAATTGTTCATAATTCATATTTCTACTACTAATTAAAAATAAACAAATATGAATCTCTCAACGCCATGGAGTGTACAATATATTTGGTCAATCCGTCTTCAGCGAATGCAAACAAACTGGATGCAACCGCCAACGCACATGCCACATAAAGTTGTCCGTGGGAAAGATATGCTGTACCCAAATCTAAGCCGCAAACAGACAACGTTTGGAATTGGGAGTTATTGATCGTCCTTGCGAATGCCAATTTAATTGAAAAATTAGTGCGTTTGAATTCAATTTTGTTAGGGTTAGGTTAGGTTAAGATGTCGACCCTAAGAAGCATTTCACTTGGACAGCTTAGAACACCGGTCTGGTGTGGTGCTAAAAGCTGGTTCATAAGACCCTTACAGATCGACAAAGTGCTAGAACGCAAGACGCCAATGGAGGTTGAACTCGGTCTCTTTCCGATGTGAGCGGGGCAAGATAGTGAGCTTGCTAATCTACTTTGCAGTTGCAAGCGATTCCGCTGTGACCCAAACCAGTTTTGATGCTGTAGTAGCTAGATGCTACTTCTAGTGAATACAGACACTCCTTGCGCCTTAAGCTCCCTGAAAGAGGCTGCACTTCGTAGCAGTACGTCTACCGTCACCTTGATAGCAGCTACTCCTGCTTGAAAAACACTACCATCCAGTCCGGTAGCCTACAGCTAAGATTGACGGAGTGCTCCTAACAGAAATCTCTCCAGGCTTTAACCGCCTACAGCAAATTCCTTGTGCATGTTAAATAAATTCTGACAAATAGCCTACATTGTAAAATCTCCTCGCATTCAATGACTTCTCTCTCTACACCTACAGCAAATTCCTTGTGCAAGTTAATAAAATTGAGTTTCAATGACCTCTCTCTCCGAATTCATTTAGTTACATAGTTTCATTCATATGTAGCTTCGCTTGTGGTTGTTTTTTATTGTGGTTGATCGTATTACGCAAAGCTTCAAGACATTGTAACTATTATGCATATAATTGCTAAGCGAAGTATTCAACCGATTTGATCTATTTTACGCACAAGAATACACTGTTATTCGAAACAGACGATCTCTGATTTTAATTTAGACAACCTACATATTAACTGGCGTATACCGTATAAAGTCAACCGAAAGTTCGAAAATCTTTAATATGAGGTAATGGGGAGAGTCAGATTTTAAAATATTTCCCATGTAGGGAGCAGGGTAGCATACTAATGCCACAATAATGTTATTAATCAAATTTAATGGAATTTAGTACATTATTCCCTGAGATATGGTTTTTCACTTAAAGGTGATCGGTGACCAATATCTGATTTTGATAATAACTTCTATGAAACTCGTTTGTGCCGTGTTGGGCTTAAATTTGTGTCTGACATGTTAGGTTAGTGAATTTTTAGTATTTTTCAACATAACAGTTATATCGGGAGTGGACGGTGTTATCATCCGATTTAACCTATTTATAAACTGCGATAAGAAGCGTTGAAAAGATTTGTCCTGTGCAAATTTGGTTAATATAGCTTAAGTGGTTTGGGAGATATGTATGTATATTAAGCCTATCAGGGTCGGGACTACCCCCAGTTTTTAAAGATTTTTAAACCAGAGGCGTGTTTCCATAATATGATTCGTTGTACTAAATTACAGTAAAAAGATTTCCTTGCAAGCAGTTGATATTGATCGTTCAGTTTGTATGGCAGATATATGCTATAGTAATCCGATCTAAAAATTTTTTTTCGAAGATTGCATTATTGCCTTAGACTATGACCTTTGCCAAAAAATCCAAAAAATTTGGATATATTTCAACGTATACGGTGTCATTGCAAATATATTTATTGAAATAAGTGTACAAAATGTGTAAAACATGTATTATTTTTTACAATTTTTGAACTTTAAATTCAAATATCTCGAAAACTATAAGTCTGATAATCCTGAGACGTCCTCGTCTATCCGTCCATACCATCAGATCGCGGCGCCAAAGAAATCGTAATGTTGACAACTATTGAAGCGCCAAATTTTTCAACAAATTTTTTACGCTTCTCCGTAGAATATTGTAACGGACTTCTCGATAAATCGTCTACCTGTAACTCACCCTTGAGTTCGATCACTAGATTGTTAAATTAAAGTCCCAATTTAATGGCTATACACTTATCTTTACTTTTATTTCCAACAACTTAACACTTATTGCTCGATATTCGAGTTTACAACTTATTGCTTATAACTTAATTGCTTTTTACACGGCAACACTCTAATTAGAACTGTGTCTGCTGCACAATCCGGCAGCCCTTATATAGTAAATTTTTAACAAAAGTTCGCTACTAGAACATTTTGGCAACTACGAATTCGCTGTCTGGTTGCTTTTGGCTGTTTATCGTCGATTCTGATTTGTTCTGGTATTTGTGTTCGCCACACCGCCCTCTACCTAAATCTGATCGTCCCGATTGGACATATTTGCGGTACCAAACGCTGGAAGCCGTTCCAGATGAACCACCTTCATTTTATTCCTTGGTCTTCCAATGGTCTGTATGCGATACACTACATTATTGAGTCGTTTAATAGCCTGATATGGTCCTTCCCAATTACACTGTAATTTGGGAGAAAACTCTTTCTTTCGTTGTGGGTTATATAACAATACCAAATCGTCTTCAATAAAACCCTCAGAGTTTATTGCCTTGTCGTATTTTGCTTTCATCTTATCGCTCATAATTTTGGTGCGCTGTCTCACCATAGCATGTATATCCCTCATCTCGTCTTCTAGGATGCTTTTGAATTCCTTAGTATTCCTTCCTCCGTTTGCGTTAATTCCAAATTTTAAATCAATTGGTAGTCGAAGATCGTTACCAAAAATTACTCTTGATGGAGTCGTCCCCGTTGTTTCATGTAGAGCAGACCGATAAGCCATCAGGAACAAGAATATATGGGTATCCCAATCTTTTTGATACTTGTCCACAACTTTCCTCAAATGTTCTTCCAAAGTTCGATTGAATCGTTCTACCATGACATCGGACTGCGGATGTAGTGCAGTTGTACGGGTTTTCCGGATACCCAGCTTCTGGCATATCTTCTGTATTAGAGCTGATTCAAAATTTCTCCCTTGGTCAGAATGTAATTCTATTGGAACACCATATCTCGATACCCAATTGTTGATGAATACATCCGCTACTGTTCCTGCCTCTTGGTTAGGAAATACCTCTGGCCATTTGCTGAAATAGTCCATGACTACCAAAACATATCTGTTTTCCAATTTACTGATAGGAAATGGACCAGCTACATCCATGGCTACTCGCTCAAACGCCGCACCTGAATTGTACTGCTTCATCTTACCATGACTCCTGGACCGCGACCCTTTAGCAGCAATGCACTCGACACAATTGGCGATCCACTCCGTAACTGATTGATGACAACCAATCCATAAAATCTTTGTTTTAATTTCTCCAAGTTTTAAGTGATACCCATGTGTCCTCCACTTGAACCGTTGTGCAGCTCGTTGAGAACTTCAGGAATTCTTACTTTTGTAACTGACTTCTCGATAAATCGTCTACCTGTAACTCACTCTTGAGTTCGATCACTAGATTGTTAAATTAAAGTCCCAATTTAATGGCTATACACTTATCTTTACTTTTATTTCCAACAACTTAACACTTATTGCTCGATATTCGAGTTTACAACTTATTGCTTATAACTTATTTGCTTTTTACACGGGAACACTCTAATTAGAACTGTGTCTGCTGCACAATCCGCCAGCCCTTATATAGTAAATTTTTAACAAAAGTTCGCTACTAGAACATTTTGGCAACTACGAATTCGCTGTCTAGTTGCTTCTGGCAGTTTATCGTCGATTCTGATTTTTTCTGGCATTTGTGTTCGCCACAATATTGTTTATTCGCCATTTCTCTTTTAACATGTTCATATTTCGATCGATAGTTTTAACTCTTTCTAACATTATGGTTCAATATTTAATTAAAAATGGCAGTTGGACAGTTGTATCGCACAACACGGACAGTTGTATAACACAAATTGTTGCCTATGATGTAAGCGTAGTATAATCTCATGGTATTGCAATATCCTCCCAGCAATCCAACTGTGGGTTAATCATACGTTTACAACCAGATAGCAGTATAAGATTCCGTTAAAGTTGTCATGAGTTTTTTTAATGCCCAGTTGACAAATCTACCCGAAACTCTTGTGTACGAGTATATGTTTTACTTACTTGTTACTTATTATCATCAGCTCTTTACAATGTATTTTTCAGAGATAAAGATATGCCCAACTCATCTGTCACTGGAAATGAGAGAGCAATTGCTAAATATTAAAACCTCCTGAACTCAGTCAACCGTCCAAGTTTAGGAAGTTTTGACGTTTAGCACTTGGAAAAAGAGGGACGGCCAGATTGAAATCCTCCAAAAAAAAATATTTGAAGAGATTTCTTGCCGCTGTTGAAGGTCACTAACAAAAATTGGAAACAATGAAAATCAAATAAAACGCGAAATTGAAATATATGTATGTGATGAAATCTTTTGTGATGCCATGCTTCGTGGTATTAATTTTCAAAGAAAATGATAAAAAAAAATTATTAATTAAGAGCTAATACATTTATTTAACTCATTAAGTATTGAAAGTTCACAAATCAGTTGTTTTAATGTATCACGTAATCAAAAAAAGGGTTCAAATAGTTTCTCCATATGTTTGACGCATACATGTATAATAATATTATATTTAATCTTAATAAATGTTGGGTATTTTAATTTAACCCTTATGTTAGTAACCAACTTTACCGACGTCTTTTAGCAACCGGGTACCGATCTGAGTATTATTATTATTTTGTTATGAATGTTATGATAGAAATAATATAGGCAAGATAAGAGGAAGAGAACGTAGACAACTGATCGAATTTGCATCTAAGTCCAAGTTCACACACGGAGTCTTGTCTCCAAAACCGGTTTTTTATGGTGAGGGGACGACGAGGAAAGACGAAGGGACGCTCGTGCTCGGGTGGCACGCTTCGTGTTCTTGTTCGTAAATTCTTGCTGCTACGTAATTCAATATTCCTCTTCATTTTGAAATTTTATTCTTGGTTGCAAAAACGTTTGGTTTCAAACGATTACATATATACGATATGTTCGAAAATTTGAATTTCGTTATCTATTTTTTGTATGTAATATGCAAATATGCATAGAATAATTGAAATTTTGTAAAAAATTTTGAATAAGAATAAAATTCAGATACTTAAAAATATTTAATTTAAAATTTTTAATAATATTTAGCAACATTTAATGTAATAATATATACATATATAATTTAGTTCTATTTAAACTAGAGTTACTCTTACTGTTTTATATTTACATAAAATATTAAGACGCTTTCATAATTATTTCTTTTAACCGCAAATGATTTAGTTCGAATATCATGCTACATATTATTTAAAACAAGAAAAGTAATTAATTCACCAATCTTTTGTAATAAATATAAAAAAATTGCACTAAAAAAATTACAGGTTTTTAGTGATTCCCGATAGATTAGAAAATTCCCGCCATTCTACCATAAAATTTGGTCTACCACTTTCATGGTAATTCCTTGCAAGCAAAATATGAGACCACCATACTAACTGACAAATGAAATATGTAACGCTCTAAGTGTCGCATAGCCGAACCACACAAACATTTGCGAAAATTGTATGAAAAGGAATGACAGAAAAACTCGATTCGAGTTGTAGGACTCTTTTCGCTCGTGTGAACGCACAGAACAACACTAAAAGAGACTTTGCCGATAATGAGCGATAAAATAATCCCCATGTGAACAGCACCTAACAAAGGAAAACAAACAATATACAGTGACTCACACAACTAACCAGATGCGTGCATTGCCATTGTCTTAAAAATTTTCATATGATACATAAAATTAAAGGAAAAATCGTCAATTTTATTTTTGAAAACTTAAAAATTGTATTAAATTAATTCACCGCGCATAACTTAAACAAATAACTTGCTACATACAAAATTCGCTCCACACAACTAACCGGATTTTTCAAAAAGCTAACGATTACTAATATTTCGTAGCATATCCTTTTGCAGATAAAACCGCTTCTAGTCGACTTGGTACAGAGGCAAAAAGCTTTTGACAAAATTCTGGTGGTATTGCCTTCCAAGCCTCCAAAATAGCCGTTTTGAGTTCAGCAACATTGGAATACTGCCGTTGGTACACTTTTCGACTGACTTCTTGCCATACGTGCCAACGTTCAGACCTGGGGATTGGACAGGTGTATCTAGTACAGAGCAATTGTATATTAACCAAGTACAAGGAATCTCCGATTTGTGCTTTGGATCATTGCGTGTTAAAATATAAAATTGTCTTTAATTCCTAATGTGACACGTGATTGCTTTAGATTTTTCTTTAATACGTCAACATATTGGAAGCGATCCATAATACCTTGCACAAAATAGAGGTTGTCCGGTCTGTTAGCCGATACACATCCCCAAACCATTACCGACCCACCATCGTGCTTAAGAGTTGCCCTAGTATGTTTTGGCAAGTAAGCTTTGTTTTTACGCCGCCATACAAAACTGCGGCCATTAGATCCCTGCAAGTTAAACTTGCTTTCGTCTGTGAAAAGAACCTTAAAAAAGAATATATAATCTGTTATAATGATTATCGAATCAAAATTATGACATTTACCCTTTCCCACAATTCTTCAGGCTTTTTTAAATGCCTTTTCTTTCTATTTTTTTCGGATATGTACGGCTTTTTTATAACTGCTCTACCGTGTAAATCAAAGCTTCTAGGGCGAATTGTTTCAGCTGAAACCTTTGTCCCTTTTTCATTTCCAATATATTTTTCACATTTTCCGCCGAGAAAAATGGGTTTTTTTCAACAATTTTGACTACGAACTTTTCTTCGGCTTGTGTTAGCTTCTTTCCTTGACCAGCTCTACTAATATTATTAATCCTGTTTCCTTCTCATACCTTTTTATAATATCGAAGACAGTTGAAGTATCATATTGTCGTGTTACTTACCCATAGACTTACCGATAACTACTAATATGCATCAAAAGTACCGTTACTTGTAGAAGATTACTTCTTGGAATTTTCCGGTTAGTTGTGTGGAACGAATTTTGTATGCTGCGTGTTATTTTGCTAAGTTTTGTGCGGCGAATTAATTTGTTACTATTTTTAAGTTTCCAAAAAGTAAATAAAAGATTTTTCCTTTAATTTGATGTATCATATGTGACATTTTTAGATTTTGACTTTATGATTGGATGGTACCATCATAGACGTGTGAGTCACTGTAAGTTTTTTTTTTAATAATTATGTATGCAACTATAATGCGTACATATACAATAATGTATTAACCTTACTGTATCGTTTGAATTCTAAATATTATTTTTATACTAACATCAATTTGTATTTATGTATATGCACATTATATAATATAATAATATTATACGTATAAGTAGGTGTCATTAATAGTAATGTTTTTAATAACAAAATTTGAATATTTAATCATTTTGAAAAATAAATACATAATGTACATATGTACAGCGTCTACCAATAGGGATGATGTAATTTTGACAGCTCGTGGCGGCCATGTTTGTTTACTTATCAATTATTGTTCAGTAAGATTTGCCATTTCATCTTGCCACGTTTCGCTTTGGTACAACTCGAAATTGTCCAAGATTATAATATTAATTCACGTTTTCCGAAAAATTCACAAATTCACGTTTATCGAAACATCATCATCTCAGATGAGTCCCATTTCTGGCTAATTAGTTTCGTCAACAAACAAATTTGTTGCTATTGCGGTGAGTCAAACCCTCGTGTCGTTCAGGAGTCGCAATTGTACCCAAAAATTGACCGTTTGGTACGGATTGTGGTATTGCGGCATCATCGGGGCTTATTTCTTTCGAAATGAGGCAGAAAATTCCGTTACCATCAATAGCGAGCGTTATAACACGATGTTGACCGACTTTTTTCTGGGAATTTGGTTAAATCGACGCGGATGATCTCCATTTCAAACAAGACATGGGTACATGCAAAGTTTGGCAACTCGTTAATTTCAAGAAATGGCCCAGTCAAATTGCCGCCGAGATCAGGCGATTTAACGCCTTTAGATTATTGTATCTGGGGATACGTAAACAGTTTACTTCAATCAACCACCAATGCTCGATTAGCTCGAAGACAACATTCAGCGAAAGAAGAAATTACAGCCGAAATGCTGCACCGGGTCATCGAAAATTGGCGTAAACGGGTGGAGATACGCAAACGGAGCCGTGGTGGATATTTGGTCGACATTTTGTTCAAATCCATAACAAAAAACAAAACAGAACCTAATTTGAGTGCTTTTCTTCATTTCAACATCACGTCGTTAATGTTGTTGTTTGTCCCTTTAATAAATTCGATAAAGTATACATATAAGAGTACAGATAGATGAATTTTGTAAGATGGCCGCAGAGACTGGAATGGGTATGACCGTGGACATGTCAAAAGAAAAATTTAGGGAACTTAACTTGAGCGTCGTTGGGAGAAAGAAAAATTAACAAATGAGGTTGTTGCAACATATGGTTTTCTGGGATGCTATACATGAAGTACGAAGTGATAACGAATTAGCAAATTATTGTACACTATTGAAGATAGTAGTGTAAATTGGGTGTTATTTACGTTGCGTGATGTTGATAATTGAGTATCAAGTTATGTTGTCGATAGATACAGTTATTTGTTTGAAAATTCAATTCACTAAAAAATCTTCAACAAAAACTTATAAATTATGTTTATTTCACGAATCAACAAAAGTGTTTACGTTTTTGTTACAATCTACATGCTCAAGAGAATTACGTCAGAAGTGCAATTTGTCTTTGTACCAATTGTCACAGCCAAAACCGAAAAAGGTAACAGTAAGTTCTTGTCGTAATCTTGTATTCTATCATACTTGACTATTTTATGGCCAATTCACATAAAACTTTTACATCGCTTTGCATCAGACATTTGTTTTTACAGAAAGTTCGATGTACGGTTGTGTATGAGTACGTGTTTCAGTACGAACGGTCACACAAAGTGAGCAACGTTGTATGTGAATGTCCCTTTAGAATATATAATATCTTATCTGTCTATAATAATATTAGGTATATAAGTATGTACATATGTTTATTTGCAAGTTCTTAAACTATGTAGGTAAATATGTTTTGTATTGTTAAGTCTTGAATACATGTAAATTTTAGGCTTATGTTTCTTTTGTTTTTGTTTATGTACATACATATATACATATATATATGTTTTGTACAAAAAAGTAATAATTAAAATGAGTGGAATGTATGTTTTCTTTTAATAGTTAGGATTACATATTATCGTATTTTGCTGAATATTCTTACTTATACACATAGACTAATATAAGATTAACTCTGCTGCGGCGCATCTTAAAAAAGATGTTTTAGAAATACGAAAGTCATAAAAGAGATAATTTTTTTCTCTTGACAACAAAAAAATGAAATATTTTATCAACCCTTACCAACTTAAAAATAATACTTTTGATTTATCAATATGAAATATATGAACAAAAGGAATTCTGTTTTAAGATTTAAGTATTTTGTTCGGTAACCTTTTTTGATATAACTCCTTTTAGACGATTTTCCATTAAAATTACTAAGCAGGTTTTTGGTTACCTCTTGTGAAATTGTATCTAGTACAATTAGATATTAGCCTCTTCTACACAATTACGACTTATGTTTTAGGGGATTTTTCTTGGTAAAGCCCTAAGTCGGTGTGCAGACATACTATAGCTTTTCTTCACGAAGTTTCCAACACCAGTTGCTGGTATGCAAGCCAAAACCATAACATTTAAACCACCGCGATCTCCAGTTGTTTATTACGCTTACGCCAAATATATAAAATTTTTACTCGTCTGAAAGAAATGTTGGGTCCTTGACAATACGTTTTTTGGTGAATGTCAGGCGAGTAACTGTTTTTTCACCAAAGAATGGCTTCTGTTAGTGCATTCGACTTGTTCTAAAGAAAGTTTTTGCTTCATCCTTGTTGAGGGTGGAATATTTACAAGTTTATCCGTATTAAGCTGAATTTTCACAAACTTAACTTGATGAATCATTAATTTTGTCTATTCCTAGATGACTCTAATTCGCCTACCTCCATATCATATGGCAATTCACGGCCAACAAGATTTATAGTCTCATGTCTGCATGTATGTACATATGTGTTTTAGCGGATCGATTTTCGTTCTATAAAATCTCAAATGCGGGAAATGTTCGACGGATCATTCTGACTAACTTTGCCTAAAAACTATGAGCCCAAAACTGGTTACGAGTCAGCGGTTTTTAATGCGAAGTTGTATCTTTTAGGGATTATGAAAACTTCCTCGTCAGTTTTTAAGATATCCGAATGAAATTTAATACATAGGTGCATTTTGATATTCCATTGATCATTTGTCGAAATCCAGCCAGATCGGACAACTACAACGTGTATCTCCCATACAACTGATTATTCAGAGTTTTTATTTTCTGATGTCCTGCAATTATATTAAAAAGCTAAGAGCACGTAATTTTGCTGAATTGTCCTCCATTACACGCTTAACAATGGCAGTAATAATATAGAAAATCGGACAACTATAACATAAACCTCACATACAACCGATTAGTCAGAAATTTTAATTAAATGGAAATTACAATAATTTAAAAAGGCATTGTTTTTATACTCTCGCAACCTATTGCTACAGAGTATAATAGCTTTGTTCACCTAACGGTTGTTTGTATCACCTAAAACTAATCGAGTTAGATATAGGGTTATAAATATATGAATGATCAGGACTAAGAGACGAGTTGAAATCCGGGTGACTGTCTGTCCGTCCGTCCGTGCAAGCTCTAACTTGAGTAAAAATTGAGATATCTTTATGAAACTTGGTAGACATGTTTCTTGGTACCGTGAAATACCGTTGGTATTGCAGATGGGCGTAATCGGACCACTGCCACGCCCACAAAACGCCATTAATCAAAAACAAATAAATTGCCATAACTAAGCTCCGCAATAAGATACAAGACTGTTATTTGGTACACAGGATCACATTAGGGAGGGGCATCTGTAGTTAAAATTTTTAAAGTGGACGTGGTCCCGCCCCTAATAGGTTTAATGTGCATATCTCCTAAACTGCTAATGCTATAATAACAAAATTCACTGGAAGCAAATGTTTTTAGCACTTCTATTGACGGTGTGAAAATAGTTGAAATGGTGGCAACTCCGCCTCTCTCCTCATATAACGGTACTGTTAAAAACTACTAAAAGCACGATAAATCAAGCACTAAACACGCCAGAGACATTAAATTTTATCTCTGGGATGGTATGAGATGACTTTATAGGAACCGCGTTCAAAATTAGACTGTGGGCGTGGCGCAGCCCACTTTTAGGTGAATACCCATATCTTGGGATCTGCTTACCCGATCAACCAAATTTGGTGTATAGCGTTCTTTCCCATATAACACCATTTTCAATTCCATCTGATTCTTTCACTTTCCACTATGCATATCAAGCAACAATGATTATATAGGGGTAAAACTTTGCGTGAATAATACATTTAAAGTATGCCACCTTGTGACCAAAAATTGACTAAATCGACCCAAAACTGTCCAAGTCCCTAAGTACTAAATATGTGGACCCCAGTGCCTATAGTGGACCTTCTACCGAAAATATCAGTCAATCCACAAAGAAATCTCAAACGAGTATACCATTTGACTTTGCGAGAGTATAAAATGTTCGGTTACATCCGAACTTAGCCCTTCCTTACTTGTTTATTCTATATTGTATTGGACTTTTAAGTGAGGTTTTCTAAAGGCGTGCACGTCAATTATTTATAAACAACTTAGAACTTTGCTTTATTTCAATACTTATACTCAAACTTATACATTATATATACGTAAACGTAGTCAAAGCTCAGTTAGCTATTCTAATAACTTATTCTTGGTTTTCGATTTGCTGCTGCTGTCGGGCAGTAATTATTCGAACGCATCGTTGCGGTGCTCCTCATAACTTGGTGCTGTATCATCCGAAATAAGAGTTAGATAATAGCTTTCCCCAGGTAACGCCGGCAGAAAATTAAATTTTTTTTATTGTTTTGGAACAAGTTATTTGGCGAAAAATCAGCAAACTTGTTATTAAAAAGTAAAAAAAGGTGAGTTGTGGGGAAAATCTGAAAATCGTAAAACAGATAGTAAAAATACTCATAACTTCGCAAATTTTGCTCCAAAAATATTTGGAAATTTAATCAACAATCGTGAGATGTTATGCATTCATTTAAGATTAAAAAGAAAATGAAATAAAAGAAAATTAAACGCCCTACTCCCTCCTTAACCGTAGCATTGTAATTTATTTCGAGAAAAATTAAAACTTTATGTATGTATTATTGAATTGATTGAACCAATTTTATTCTCATTTCAGCATGTAGCATAATAAGAGAAATAAACAGCAAACATATCAGATTATTGGTGGACTTATACCATTTGCAACATATTACGGGTAATATAACGTATGCCTTCGCTGACTTCAAGGACATAATTGGACATATTCAAATTGCGCAAATTCCTCATCGGCATGAACCTAATATTGCCGGAGAAATTGATTTTACTTACATTTTCGACTTAATAAAATTGATTGGATATGATGGCTGGATTGGATGCGAATATAAGCCAAAAACTAATACGTTGGAAGGCTTGAAATGGATACAAAAATATAATATACAATTATAAATAATAATATGTATTTACACTTGCATAATTTGTATACTTCTGCAAGAAAGTATAAGAGTTTTGTTCACCTATGGACTGTCCTTCCGTGCAAGCAATAATTTGAGTAAAAATTAAGATAACTTGATCACACTTAAAACGTGTCCCTTCGCACAATAAGAAGGTTGGTAGACGGAATCGGACCATGGTCACGCCCATAAAATTCCAATCCGGAAAGTATAAAGTTATATAAAACAAGTAACGAAGGACTAAGTTCGGATGTAACCGAACACTTTATACTCTCGCAAAGTCAAATGGTATACTCGTTTGAGATTTTTTTGTGGATTGACTGATATTTTCGGTAGAAGGTCAACTATAGGCACTGGGGTCCACATATTTAGTACTTAGGGGCTTGAACAGTTTTGGTTCGATTAAGTCAATTTTTGGTCACAAGGTGGCATACTTTAAACGTATTATTCACGCAAAGTTTTACCCCTATATAATCATTGTTGCTTGATATGCATAGTGGAAAGTGAAAGAATCAGATGGAATTGAAAATGGTGTTAAATGGGAAATAAGCGTGGTTGTAGTCCGATTTCGTCCACTTTTTCGCACTATGACATAGAAATATAAAAAGAACGCTATACACCGAATTTGGTTGAAATCGGTTAAGCAGATCCCAAGATATGGGTTTTCACCTAAAAGTGGGCGGTGCCACGCCCACTGACTAATTTTGAACGCAGTTCCTATAAAGTCATCTCATACCATCCCAGAGATAAAATTTAATGTCTCTGGCGTGTTTAGTGCTTGATTTATCGCGCTTTTAGTAGTTTTTAATAGTACCGTTATATGGGGAGTGGGCGGCCGATTTCACCCATTTTCACACTGTAGATAGAGGTTCTAAAAACATTTGCTTCCAGTGAATTTTGTTATTATAGCATTAGCGGTTTAGGAGATATGCACATTAAACCTATTAAGGGCTGGACCACGCCCACTTTAAAAATAAAATTTTAACTGCAGATTCCCCTCCTTATTGTGATCCTGTATACCAAATAAGAGTCTTGTATCTTGTTGTGGAGCTTAGTTATGGCAACTAATTTGTTTTTGAATAATGGCGTTTTGTGGGCGTGGCAGTTGTCCGATTACGCCCATCTGCAATACCAACCGTCTCCCGGTACCAAGTAGCATGTCTACCAAGTTTCATAAAGATATCTCAATTTTTACTCAAGTTAGAGCTTGGACGGACGGAAAGACAGTCACCCGGATTTCAACTCATCTCTTCATCCTGATCATTTATATATATATAACCCTATATCTAACTCGATTAGTTTTAGGTGATACAAACAACCGTTAGGTGAACAAAATTATTATACTCTGTAGCAACAGGTTGCGAGAGTATAAAAACAAAAAATTAAATTAAAAACTAATTTAGTATGGCTCATCTGTGCTTTAAAATTTACCATGGCCGTATTGACGCCTAGCCTAACTCCAATGGCTAAAAACTTTAAACCGGCTGGCTGTAAACATTTCATCTAACTTAACTTGAATGTGTATTGGTCTGACATCGACGATAACATCTACAGGTAGTTTTCATTTCTCTCGTGGGTTCCCGCCAGCAGACCCGCTGCACCTGTTTCAGGGGTTTAATGCGGCATATACAGGTTGGTTGATATGTTTCTGCGCTCGAAATGAAAAAATACTGTTTTTGGTACGAAATATATTTTTTTAATAAATATGATCTCCCTTAACTTCAATACACTTTTTCCAATGATCCTCCAATAATTTTATGCTATCCGTATAATGACTTTCCGGAAGCTCTACGGCTAAAATAGCTTCTTCATTCGACGAAAAACGCTTTCCACGAAGGAATTGTTTCAGGTTTCTGAAGAGGTAGTAGTCACTGGGAGCCAAATCAGGTGAATATGGTGGATGCTCAAGCAATTCTTACTTCAATTCGTTGAGTTTTGTTATTGTTAAAACAAATTTATGAGTGGGTTGCATTGTCTTGATAAAAAATTACTTTTTGTTCATAAATTTCCTTTGCTTTTAAACCCTTGAAAACAAAAAATCTAATCACTGCGCGATATTAATTTTTTCCCTATTTAAAAAATATTCTGACACGTCAATTTCAAATGACTTGTAAACAAAGAATTAATTGACAGAATGACTTGTAACTTTGCATGTGTACCAACTTGAGAAAACAAAAATTTGGAGCTAGTGGTGCTATTTCTTGGTGAGCACTATTCACTTTTCAACCAACCTGTATGTATCTAAAATGAAAAGTTTAGCATTAACAACCTCGGGCACGAAATGTTATGAAACTAAGTGAGTATATGTCCTATAATATAAGTTAATCAGGTGTTGTAGAATCTGATAGTTGTCGGATTCAGAATTAAAACCGATATAAAAATGTAGTAGGGGCCATGAATTCAGATATTATTGGTTTGACGTTCGAAACAGAAATCATATCGGTTTTGGGTGTCACGGAAAGCAATTTTATTGGTTTTGTTTTCAGAAACAAAGCAAAAAGATAGGCGCTGACAGAGTTGGAATTAGTTTATATTATTGTTACATTTTAATTTATATTAATTTTTTTTTAGGGGAAAACAAGAATAATACACAAAATGTCATAATGATTGAGTTTATGGAAAAATACAGATATAGGAGAATTTACGAAACGTAAATTAACAACCTAATGCGTCTTTGCTCATTCGATAATGTGATGTAAATCTGTAAAGTAAGCATGTTCCATATAGGGTATTCCCCTCTTGCATCAAGTGGATTACTGTGATCTCTTAATATCTTCCTCTTAATTTTTACTTTGCTTGATAGAATTTATTCAGTATTTTCAGTCCAAATGTATTTATTTGCAAGTTTTGTCACATTAGTAAACAGCTGATTCGAATATTGGTTTTGCATATGTTCGAAAAGACGATTTTGTGACACCATTAAAAATCAGAATTGGCTTTCAATTTTGACAACTACGCAAATCTGTTTTGGATTCCACAACACCCCTGGTTAATACGAATGCATATAAAAAAATGTGTATGAGTATTTTTTTTTGCAAAAATTTTGAAACCTGTATATGAGCATGTGCTTTTATGAAAAAGTTTTAAGGTACACACCACCAGAGAGCTGCAACGAGTATGCTTAAGTTAGATCAAACGTGCCGAAAACACAATCAAATAAATTCGGCTGATCATACACAACATTGTTGATCGATTCAAGTACCGACCAGCGTCAACTGATTTGATACAACACGAACAATCTATTCCTCGAAATCATATCAGCACATTGGAGCATTTCAATCATACAAACATGAGTACAATTTATTTGCGGTAATTGCCTGTAAACGCGAACGTTCATAAGTAAATCATGTATAAGCTGATCGCTGGTGATTTAAACTTGTTCTTTGTCGCTGATTTGAAGACCAACCAAGAATTTTCCAAAAAAAATTAAGAAAATGTCTGCGTTGGCATTATTAAGATTGTTTATGTTTGGTTTCGTCATTTCTTGTGATATTTTTAAGCGCGGAAAACACACTTGCTGCGAAGAAAATCGTCCGTATTGTGTTTTACACGGCGGCAACATTCGGCGAAAATTCTTCCAACGACGTCGCCGAGAACAACGGATATTATCTCGAAAACTATAAGATATATATATATTCCTGATCCTGACCCATACCCATTTTATTCCCGAAATCCTGGGACGGTATTCGAAAGTTTTCCCATTTAATCTGGTAATTTCAATACAGATTTTAAGAAAGAGGTATTTGCTCCACTTACTGAATACTTGAGAAGAGTATTTAACCCTTAAATGAAAAGAAAATATACCCATCATAGGATATAGTACTACAATCAATGCAGTTGTTACTAGATTTATTGAAGATATGGAAAATTTTCTTATTTTAGTTGCCAGAACATATTAGTTATATTTATTAACTGTGAAACTATAGACGAAGATGTAGTTAGTGGCAATGTTATCGAAGCTCATAATAATTTAATGATTTAAATAAATCTTGTTTTTATTTAATATGCGTTTATCACCTGAATTATTGTATTTATTTTGACAAGATATCTTAATTTTTACTCAAGTTACAGCTTGCACCCAGATTTTAACTCGTCTCGTCATTTATATACTTATATATATCTATATATATAAAAATGAAACCCGTTTCCCGTTGTCACGCCATAACTAGAGAACGGCTAGACCATTTTGGCTGTTTTTTGTTTGTAGTTTTCTTATACTCTGTAGAAGGTTCTTACGGAAAAAAATATTAAGAAAATGTCTCAGAAAGATTGAAAAAATACATTTAATTTTACATATTTTAAAAAACGCGCGTAATGAATGTCATCGTCATTCACAGCCATAGACTATATTGAAAGAGCATAGTTTGTTCGGAAATGTGGTTACTTAATTAAATTCTATCGCTATTTACTAATTTTTGAAAATTACTCGCCACAATTAAATGTACCGACTTTGACGGTAATATTAATAATACCAGTGATGATTTCATTTTAATGTAGGTATTTAATAATAATAAAATATGTATACTATGAGTTAGATTTCAGAACGCAGTATACAAACTTCGCATAACCTATTTCGTAATCTGTGGTAATCTGACACACATAACCTAACATAGCGCTAACAATAATTTTATTAAATTTTTGATAAATTTTGTTTTGTTTTAAAGATTAAGAAGTTTGTTGTTTTCTAATAAGTGTTTGTTATTCACGGTAAGTTCAAAGTAAGTGAGGAACACCGCGGATCGCGAAATCAAGTGTTAGCTACAATATTTATAACTTATGAACGGCTTAACCCATTTGGCTTTAAATTGGTGAGGAATAGCATAGAATCGTCTATTTTAAATAATTTACTACTGTTGTTAATGTGAATGAAAACGTAAATTATCTAGATATACTCGAAATGGCATCACATAATCTTTGGTTGAAAATTATTCAGAGCTATTTCTATTCACCTCAATTATGCCTCGGTTAACCTTTGATAATCAAAAATATTACAAGAAATATTATTGTAGCAACTATTTTGACTGAAAAATTTAATGGAGAAATGGCCCTCTTGCCACGTTTTGCAATGATACTGTCAGAACGTACGATACAAATAGAGCTTACTTAATTGAATTTAAAAATGTTTATAATTAAAAACTAGAAATATCATTTTTAAAAATTAAGAACGATCAACCTCTTTCTCTATTTCAAACGTTATCTACTAACAACTTTGAAAATTATTCATTTGTTTCATACTTGAATATAAAAATAATAAAATAAAAAAATCAACATATAATATTTTTTGTTTATTTGTGTTTAATAACAAATCGAAGGAAATTAGTATTAATCATTTTCAACTTTGGAAGTGATCCGCTTGGTTATTCTTAGATTGGAATTAAGGTTTTGTTTTATTTCATAAATACAATTTTACTGTATTGAATAGTATGTAATTAACCTTAGCAACGCGTGGACGGGGTCCTCTAGTATATGTATATATCTCCATATCTATCACAATTAGATTGATGTGTTACAAACCGTTAGGTGAACAAAACTATCTGTAACAACATATTGGGAATAACTGCTTCCAAACATATTCTACACAGGCACAGTTTTGGAAACGATAATACCA